>NC_052320.1:10241211-10459599 GCF_016432855.1 Salvelinus namaycush | reverse complement strand
TTATTCGATGCTGTTACCCTCCTGATTCTCTTTTTCTTTGTATACTCTACTGTGTATATGTTCTATAGAGAGCAGTAGGTCTAGTGTATATGTTCATAGAGAGAGTAAGGTCACTTGTATATGTTCTATAGAGGAGTCCGTCATGATGTTTGTTGTATCATGATGTCTGTAGTGTCATGATGTTTGTTGTTATCATGATGTCTGTAGTGTCATGATGTTTGTTGTATCATGATGTCTGTAGTGTCATGATGTGTGTATCATGATGTCTGTAGTGTCATGATGTTTGTATCATGATGTAGTGTCATGATGTTTGTTGTATCATGATGTCTGTAGTGTCATGATGTTTGTTGTATCATGATGTCTGTAGTGTCATGATGTTTGTTGTGTCATGATGTCTGTAGTGTCATGATGTTTGTTGTGTCATGATGTCTGTAGTGTCATGATGTTTGTTGTGTCATGATGTTTGTAGTATCATGATGTCTGTAGTGTCATGATGTTTGTTGTATCATGATGTCTGTAGTGTCATGATGTTTGTTGTATCATGATGTCTGTAGTGTCATGATGTCTGTAGTATCATGATGTCTGTAGTGTCATGATGTTTGTTGTATCATGATGTCTGTAGTGTCATGATGTCTGTAGTATCATGATGTCTGTAGTGTCATGATGTTTGTTGTATCATGATGTCTGTAGTGTCATGATGTTTGTAGTATCATGATGTCTGTAGTGTCATGATGTTTGTTGTATCATGATGTCTGTAGTGTCATGATGTTTGTTGTATCATGATGTCTGTAGTGTCATGATGTTTGTTGTATCATGATGTCTGTAGTGTCATGATGTTTGTAGTATCATGATGTCTGTAGTGTCATGATGTCTGTAGTGTCATGATGTTTGTTGTATCATGATGTCTGTAGTGTCATGATGTTTGTAGTATCATGATGTCTGTAGTGTCATGATGTTTGTTGTATCATGATGTCTGTAGTGTCATGATGTCTGTAGTGTCATGATGTTTGTTGTGTCATGATGTCTGTAGTGTCATGATGTTTGTTGTATCATGATGTCTGTAGTGTCATGATGTTTGTTGTATCATGATGTCTGTAGTGTCATGATGTTTGTTGTATCATGATGTCTGTAGTGTCATGATGTTTGTTGTATCATGATGTCTGTAGTGTCATGATGTTTGTTGTATCATGATGTCTGTAGTGTCATGATGTTTGTAGTATCATGATGTTTGTTGTGTCATGATGTTTGTAGTGTCATGATGTCTGTAGTGTCATGATGTTTGTAGTATCATGATGTCTGTAGTGTCATGATGTTTGTTGTATCATGATGTCTGTAGTGTCATGATGTTTGTTGTATCATGATGTCTGTAGTGTCATGATGTTTGTTGTATCATGATGTCTGTAGTGTCATGATGTTTGTTGTATCATGATGTCTGTAGTGTCATGATGTTTGTTGTATCATGATGTCTGTAGTGTCATGATGTTTGTAGTATCATGATGTCTGTAGTGTCATGATGTTTGTTGTATCATGATGTCTGTAGTGTCATGATGTCTGTTGTGTCATGATGTCTGTAGTGTCATGATGTTTGTTGTATCATGATGTCTGTGTCATGATGTTAGTTCTATCATGATGTCTGTAGGTGTCAGTGATGTTTGTTGTATCATGATGTCTTTAGTGTCATGATGTTTGTTGTATCTATGATGTCTGTAGTGTCATGATGTTGTGGTATCATGATTGGCCTGTAGTGTCATGATGTTTGTTGTATCCATGATGTCTGTAGTGTCTCATGATGTTTCGTAGCTATCATGATGTCTTGTAGTGTCATGATTGTTTGTTGTATTCATGATGTCTTGTAGTGTCATGATGTTTGTTGCATATCATGATGTCTGTAGTATCATGATGTTCTGTAGTGTCATGATGTTTGTGTATCATGATGTCTGAGTGTCATGGTTTGTTGTATCATGATGTCTGTACGTGTCCTGAGTTTGTTGTATCAATTGATGTCTGTAGTGTCATGATGTTTGTTGTATCATGATGTCTGTAGTGTTCATGATGTTTGGTTGTATCATGATGTCTTGTAGTGTCATGATGTTTGTTGTACATGATGCTGTAGTGGCCATGATGTTTGTCTGTATCATGATGTCTGTAGTGTCATGATGTTTGTTGTGTCATGATGTCTGTAGTATCATGATGTTTGTTGTATCATGATGTCTGTAGTGTCATGATGTCTGTAGTGTCATGATATCTGTAGTGTCATGATGTTTGTTGTATCATGATGTCTGTAGTGTCATGATGTTTGTTGTATCATGATGTCTGTAGTGTCATGATGTTTGTTGTATCATGATGTCTGTAGTATCAATATGTCTGTAGTGTCATGATGTTTGTTGTATCATGATGTCTGTAGTGTCATGATGTTTGTTGTGTCATGATGTCTGTAGTGTCATGATGTTTGTTGTATCATGATGTCTGTAGTGTCATGATGTTTGTTGTATCATGATGTCTGTAGTGTCATGATGTTTGTTGTATCAATATGTCTGTAGTGTCATGATGTTTGTTGTATCAATATGTCTGTAGTGTCATGATGTTTGTTGTATCATGATGTCTGTAGTGTCATGATGTTTGTTGTGTCATGATGTCTGTAGTGTCATGATGTTTGTTGTATCATGATGTCTGTAGTGTCATGATGTCTGTAGTATCATGATGTCTGTAGTGTCATGATGTTTGTTGTGTCATGATGTCTGTAGTGTCATGATGTTTGTTGTATCATGATGTCTGTAGTGTCATGATGTTTGTTGTATCATGATGTCTGTAGTTTCATGATGTTTGTTGTATCATGATGTCTGTAGTGTCATGATGTCTGTAGTATCATGATGTCTGTAGTGTCATGATGTTTGTTGTATCATGATGTCTATAGTGTCATGATGTCTGTAGTGTCATGATGTTTGTTGTATCATGATGTTTGTTGTATCATGATGTCTGTAGTGTCATGATGTTTGTTGTATCATGATGTCTGTAGTGTCATGATGTCTGTAGTGTCATGATGTCTGTAGTATCATGATGTCTGTAGTGTCATGATGTTTGTTGTATCATGATGTCTGTAGTGTCATGATGTTTGTAGTATCATGATGTCTGTAGTGTCATGATGTTTGTTGTATCATGATGTCTGTAGTGTCATGATGTTTGTTGTATCAATATGTCTGTAGTGTCATGATGTTTGTTGTATCATGATGTCTGTAGTGTCATGATGTTTGTTGTGTCATGATGTCTGTAGTGTCATGATGTTTGTTGTATCATGATGTCTGTAGTGTCATGATGTTTGTTGTGTCATGATGTCTGTAGTGTCATGATGTTTGTTGTATCATGATGTCTGTAGTGTCATGATGTTTGTTGTGTCATGATGTCTGTAGTATCATGATGTTTGTTGTATCATGATGTCTGTAGTGTCATGATGTTTGTTGTATCATGATGTCTGTAGTATCATGATGTTTGTTGTATCATGATGTCTGTAGTGTCATGATGTCTGTAGTGTCATGATATCTGTAGTGTCATGATGTTTGTTGTATCATGATGTCTGTAGTGTCATGATGTTTGTTGTATCATGATGTCTGTAGTGTCATGATGTTTGTTGTATCATGATGTCTTGTAGTGTCATGATTTTTGTAGTTTTCCCACCAAATCTTTGCCACCTCAGTCATCATTATGTAAGATGGAATGTTGGCTGACTCCTTTGGAATGAAGACGTAGATATACTGGTACTGACTGTATATGTAACATGTTCCTCAGGTGTGATTGTGTTTGTTGTTCCAGGGATAGTGGAAGAGTACCGTCCGCCCTTCTTTGACATGGTGCCCTCTGACCCCAGCTTTGAGGAGATGAAGAAGGTGGTGTGTGTGGACAAGCAAAGACCCTGTATGCACAACAGGCTGCACTCCCACCCGGTGAGACACACACATGCACATACTCTGAGTGCACAAAACATTAGGAACACCTGCTCTTTCCATGACATAGTCTGACCAGGTTAATCCAGATGAAAGCTATGGTCCCTTATTGATGTCACTTGATAAATCGACTTTAATCAAATCAAAATCAAATTTGGTTGATCACATACACATGGTTAGCAGATGTTATTGCGAGTGTAGCGAAATGCTTATAGTGTAGCGAAATGCTTATATGCGTATATGAAGGGGAGGAGACAGGTTAAAGAAGGATTTTTAAGCCTTGATACAATTGAGACATGGATTGTGTATGTGTGTCATTCAGAGGGTGAATGAGCAAGACAAAAGATTTAAGTGCCTTTGAACGGGGTATGGTAGTAGGTGCCAGGCGCACCGGTTTGAGAATGTCAAGAGCTGCAATTCTGCTGGGTTTTTCATGCTCAACAGTTTCTTGTGTTTATCAAGAATGGTCCTCCACCCAAAAGACATCCAGCCAATTTGATACAACTGTGGGAAGTATTGGAGTCCACATGGGCCAGCATCCCTGTGGAACGCTTTCGACACCTTGTTGTCCATGCCCCGACGAATTGAAGCTGTTTTGCGGGCAAAAGGGAGTGCAAGTGTAACGTTCGTCCTGGAAAGAAGGGGACCAAAACGCAGCGTAGTAAGTGTTCATTATAATTTAATAAAATAACCTGAACACTGAAACAACAAGAACAACAAAGAGAGTGAGCGAAACGAAACAGTTCTGTCTGGTGCAACAACACAAAACAGAAAACAACTACCCACAACACACAGGTGGAAAATGCTACCTAAGTATGGTTCTCAATCAGAGACAACGATAGACAGCTGCCTCTGATTGAGAACCACACCCGGCCAAACACACAGAAAAGAAAACATAGAACACAAGACATAGAATGCCCACCTCAACTCACGCCCTGACCAAACGAAATAGAGACATAAAAAGGATCTCTAAGGTCAGGGCGTGACAGTACAAAGGTGCGGACTCCGGGGGCAAAACCTAAACCTATAGGGGAGGGTCTGGGTGGGCATCTATCCGCGGTGGCGGCTCTGGCGCGGGACGTGGACCCCGCTCCACCTTAGTCTTGGCCCACTTAGGTGGCGCCTCTGGAGCGGGGACCCTTGCCGCCGACCCCGGACAGGAGGGCGACTCTGGCAGCTCCGGACAGGAGGGCGACTCTGGCGGCTCCGGACAGGAGGGCGACTCTGGCGGCTCCGGACAGGAGGGCGACTCTGGCGGCTCCGGACAGGAGGGCGACTCTGGCGGCTCCGGACAGGAGGGCGACTCTGGCGGCTCCGGACAGGAGGGCGACTCTGGCGGCTCCGGACAGGAGGGCGACTCTGGCGGCTCCGGACAGGAGGCAGACGCTGGAGGCTCCGGACTGGGGATCGACGCTGGAGGCTCCGGACTGGGGATCGACGCTGGAGGCTCCGGACTGGGGATCGTCGCTGGAGGCTCCGGACTGAGGATCGTCGCTGGAGGCTCCGGACTGAGGATCGTCGCTGGAGGCTCCGGACTGAAGGGCGTCACTGGAGTGGAGAGAAACACAGGAGGCTTCGTTCCATGGATCATCACTGGAGGCTTCTTGCCATGGATCATCACTGGAGGCTTCTTGTCATGGATCATCACTGGAGGCTTCGTGCCATGGATCATCACTGGAGGCTTCGTGCCATGGATCACCACTGGAGACTTCTTGCCATGGACCATCACTGGAGGCTTTGTGCCATGGATCATCACTGGAGGCTTCTTGCCATGGATCATCACTGGAGGCTTCGTGCCATGGATCACCACTGGAGTGGAGAGACACACAGGAGGCCTGGCTCTGGGAGAAGGCACAGGACTCACCAGGCTGGGGAGACATGCAGGAGGGTTAGGGCTTAGCATAGGCACAGGACTCACCAGGCTGGGGAGACATGCAGGAGGCCTCTTCCTTGGCCGAGGCACCGGATACACTGGGCCGTGGAGGCGCACTGGCGGTCTCGAGCGCAGAGCTAGCACAACTCGTCCTGGCTGGATCCCCCCTGTAGCCCGGCAAGTGCGGGGAGCTGGAACAGGCCACACAGGGCTGTGCTGGCAAACCGGGGATACCGTGTGTAGGGCTGGCGCAGGATAACCCGGACCGAAGAGACGCACTGGAGGCCTGGAGAGCAGGGCTGGCACACTCCGTCCTGGCTCGATGCCCACTCTAGCCCGGCCGATGCGAGGAGCTGGGATATAGCGCACCGGGCTATGAGTGCGCACTGAGGACGCCGTGCGCATCACCCCATAGCGCGGGGCCTGACCAGTCACATGCTCGCCACGGTAAGCACGGGGAGTTGGCTCAGGTCTCCTACCTGACTCCGCCAATCTCCTCGTGTTCCCCCCCCAAAAAACATTCTGGGGCTGCCTCTCGTGCACGTTTCTTCGAGCCAACTCCTTGTAGCGTCGCCGCTCCGCTTTAGCTGCCTCCAGCTCCTCTTTAGGACGGCGATACTCTCCTGGCTGTGCCCAGGGTCCCTTGCCGTCCAAGATTTCCTCCCATGTCCAGGAGTCCATTCCACCACGCTGCTTGGCCCTTTGGTGGTGGGTAGTTCTGTAACGATCGTCCTGGAGAGAAGGTGACCAAAACGTAGCGTGGTAAGTGTTCATTATAATTTAATAAAATAACCTGAACACTGAAACAACAAAAACAACAAAGAGAGTGAGCGAAACGAAACAGTTCTGTCTGGTGCAACAACACAAAACAGAAAACAACTACCCACAACACACAGGTGGAAAATGCTACCTAAGTATGGTTCTCAATCAGAGACAACGATAGACAGCTGCCTCTGATTGAGAACCACACCCGGCCAAACACACAGAAAAGAAAACATAGAACACAAGACATAGAATGCCCACCCCAACTCACGCCCTGACCAAACCAAAAGAGAGACATAAAAAGGATCTCTAAGGTCAGGGCGTGACAGCAAGTCAATATTTGGAAGGTGTTTCTAATGTTTTGTACAGTCAGTGTATAGACACGCGCACACACACCGTCAATAGTAAAGGTATAATAGTGACTTTCTAATGTACGTACAGTGATAGAACAGTGTGATTTTATAGTGGGTCTCTCTCTCTCTCTTTCTTTGTGTACAGATCCTGTCTTCCATTACCAAGATAATGAAGGAGTGTTGGTTCCAGAGCCCTCCAGCCCGCCTAACAGCTCTCCGTGTCAGGAAGACCCTCTCCAAGCTGGACCAGGACCATGACTACCCCACAGAGAAACTCAAAATGGATCTGTAGGCCTCAACTCCAGAGCAGGACGGACGTCTAGACAAGCAGGAAGTCTAGACCTTAACATAAGACTACAACCAGCACACCAACATTAGGGCTGATAGTCTTGTATAGAGACTATCTATATCCTTTGCTACTATGTAAGACTCTCAGTGTCCCATATTTCTGGTGCCTCTTCCTAAAAGGCCCTCACCAACCGTCCGTATACTGCCTGGATCATTTCATCAGGAATACGATAGAAGAATTTTATGTATTTGCTTTGGCATATTAATTTGGCGAGATCTGGAATGAGACAAGCATAAGCATTGACAAATAAGGACTTGGATTTTAGAAGAGTTTACTGAAAGGACTTCCATAGAACATGGACATTGTTTTCTCCTAGCGGCCCACAGGATTGAGAGATCATCAGAGTTTGGTCCTTGTTATAGCCTTATCCTGTGATGCTTTGGGGATGGACGTGCTGCCTTTGGATCAGTGAGGCCTTGTGATGTATGATCAGAATGATCACTACAAGCGGCCGTTAATGTCTTGCTAGTGCCTTATTTGTTTTGATGCACTATACATTTTGTATATCCTGGAAGCCTTTAGAGCTGACCATAAACAGAACCCTGATAATGTGTTACTCGTGATCATAGTATAAGCCCAGAGCTAATGAATTAGTTGTATCTAGCAATAGAATAACGTATCACCAGCATTGGATTTACTGTAAAAGCTGCTCAAAGTTAAAGTACCTATGTATATTATGATATTTATGTATTTCTATTTGTCTTTTATCTGAAATTATATATGCAATACTTTCAGTGTAGAAATACTATCATTATCATCACTACCATTCAACATTAAGGGAATAAAAAACATTACATCGATTACAGGGTATTTCATTTATCCATAGATACATGTTTATTAACCTACTAAAAATGTTTGAAATGGGTTTGTATGCTGCTCACCTCACACTGAAATTACATTTGAATTAGGCTACTAAAAGATTAGCTGTTATGCTGGTAGGGACAAAGGGCATAATTTTCCACCAGAGGGCACCAGACACTATATAGATCATCTTTGACTCAAATGAATGATCCCTTTGGTTCAGTGGAGTAGTCTTCAGCTATGTTTTTCAGCATGGGCCTACAAAAATATTGTCAACATTTTGCATATTCACTTTGTCTTTGATTTTAATTTGTTCTATTCAGATGTTATTTGTAAGTGTCAGTTGGCACTGTGAATGCCTGGTTTTATATCAGTCTTAATTGCCGTGGCAGGATGCCACTCTACAAGGAGCTATCAGCAGATATTTCAGATCTGTCAATCACATTTCAGAAGGAGAATACACCCAGACTATTTCACCCAGACCTACTGTATATTTACTTTTATGTGAATACATATCACACAGAACTTTTCCAGAGAAATGCATAATGGGAATTTTAATGGGACAAACTCCTGCTCCTCCTCATACATAAACAAATACTCTTATATACATGCACCCACATAGGCATACAGTACCAGTTAAAAGTTTGGGCACACCTACACTTTTTTGGTTACTACATGATTCCATATGTGTTATTTCATAGTTTGATGTCTTCACTGTTATTCTACAATGTAGAAAATAGTAAAAATTAAGTAAAAGCTTTGAATGAGTAGGTGTGTCCAAACTTTTGATTGACACACACATGTGTGTGCATGCATGCATGCATTTGTGTGTGTGTGTGTGTGTGTGTGTGTGTGTGTGTGTGTGTGTGTGTGTGTGTGTGTGTGTGTGTGTGTGTGTGTGTGTGTGTGTGTGTGTGTGTGTGTGTGTGTGTGTGTGTGTGTCCGTGTGTGGCCGTGTGTGGCCGTGTTTGTATCTCTTTGTGTTACAATGAGAGATGCATTTCTCTCACAGATATCTTCTGTTTTGACCTAGTTACAAAATGGCAAAGTGTGGTGTTAGTGAAGAGTGAAGGAAGCAGGTCTAAATTGGCCAGCACATGTTTGTATTACGTCTGGAGGCTCTCCTTTTATTTCCACAAAGAGAAGACAAGTAAAGGTTTTCAAAGTTAATCAGTGTCTATTCAACATGAGCTTAGAACACTGTGTGTGAGTGTGGACGGAAATTGATTCCAGTCTATCTGTCCATTCATCTACACTATCGATTCTTCAGCCTGTGTGTGTGTGGGTGTTTGTGTGTGTGTTACTCTATCTGTCTGGCTGGCTGGTGTTGACCAAACTCCAGAGAGATAATACCCTCCATGCCGCAGTCTGTCTGTCTGGCCATGCAGTCAGATTAAGAGCTGGTTATTTTTAACACCGTAGAAGGGGGTTGTTCAAGTATCAAAGGCCAAGAGCTGCTCTCCTTTTGAGAGAGAGAGTGAGCTGAGCCCCTCTCATGTCTTCCTCCCTGTCCAATTCCAAATGGCTTGGCTGGCTTTGATAGAAGGAGGATTTGACCAGCAGACGCTAGCGTTCGTGCACTGAAGAAATGAGCAGATTAATTGGGACAGTTTGATAACGGCTAGATATACAACTGCTGTCTGTAGAGACCAAGCAGACACTATTAGACTTCAGGGCAGAAGAGAGAGCACTAGCAAAGGGCCAGGTGATAACAGCAGAAGAGAGAGCACTAGCAAAGGGCCAGGTGATAACAGCAGCAAGAGAGAGCACTAGCAAAGGGCCAGGTGATAACAGCAGCAAGAGAGAGCACTAGCAAAGGGCCAGGTGATAACAGCAGCAAGAGAGAGCACTAGCAAAGGGCCAGGTGATAACAGCAGAAGAGAGAGCACTAGCAAAGGGCCAGGTGATAACAGCAGCAAGAGAGAGCACTAGCAAAGGGCCAGGTGATAACAGCAGCAAGAGAGAGCACTAGCAAAGGGCCAGGTGATAACAGCAGCAAGAGAGAGCACTAGCAAAGGGCCAGGTGATAACAGCAGAAGAGAGAGCACTAGCAAAGGGCCAGGTGATAACAGCAGAAGAGAGAGAGAGCTATACCATTCTGCCAAATGCATATCTGATGAGCCTGAACATGTTTATTTTATTTCTTTAACTAGGGAAGTCAGTTAACAACAAATTCTTATTTACAATAACTTCCTACCCCAGCCAAACCCTAACAACTCTGGGCCAATTGTGCGCCGCCCTATGGGACTCTCAATCATGGCCGGTTGTGATACAGCCTGGAATCGAACCAGGGTCTGTAGTGACAGCCTCTAGCACTGAGATGCAGTGCCTCAGACCGCTGCGCCACTTGGGAGCCCATTAAAGTGTAGACTATCTCCATTTGACTAAATCATCTTTCACAAAATCTTCTAATAGGTACTTGCCCAAAATGTTATTTTTTTCACAGTGGCTTTTTCATCATGAGGGCAAATAACCTAAAATACTACTAAAAGATACAGTAAATGCCCTGATACATTATGTGACAAATAGTCCAGTCAGGTAATATATCTGAATCCTATACCGCGAAATGTTAAATCGTGTAGAAATTATCAAAAATCATTCAGTGCAGTCAGAATATTCATTTGCATCACAGACAATCCTATCGTTCTAGCGTCGCGTCTACCATAAGAAAGGGGCTGGAACCAGAAAGAGCGCACCCCTTTAAAACCGAAAACCGCACACCGATTTAATTAACTACGCTGTCTGCATCACTTCGCCTGGCTTTTTGTATTTTATTTTCATCCCACACGTTTGGAGGCGACAATACACCTTTTTGCTTGTAGTTCTCCATAAAACCCAAAGAAGAAGACTTCGCCTGGCTGGTTGTCTGTCTGTCTGGCGGTGGCTGTATGGTTTGTGGTGTGTTTAGGTCTGACGGTGGTGTTTACAATACCACACTCCGAATGCGATGGGAATGCTGACGAAATGGCTTTAAAACAAATCATTCTCACGTTACTGACCCTGTTTGGGTTCGTAGCCATCGGTGATGGTAAGTGAAATGGTTACGTATGGCCCCTTTGGCTTTTGTCTTCGTGTATGTTTTGTTTGTTTGATGAGAGGGAGAATGGCTTGGCTGGCATCGCCTGTCGATCATCATGGCGCTGCCTGTCTAGAATTTGTAAACCGCAAACACATTATAGCTAGTACTACTTGCTAAACTCGTTGAATAACACAGCCGGTGAAACATGGCACGTGTATTTCTGTAATCTATGCATCTGGTTTGCTTAGCTGGTTATATAAATAGAAAATGTGATTAGCGTGTGAGTGAGTCGATGTAGCTCGCTAACGAAACGTTAGCTAACAAAACATGTTTGCGTCTGTTTCGAGCTACTGTAACTGCTTGGTTAGTTTGCTGATCAGGTGTGCACAAAGGGACCAGGCTAACAATGTAGTCTGTGCATTTCAACATTGCTTCATGTTTGTCTTGAAATGAAGCCACGCGTTTCTGTTGACGTTAACGCTACAGTTATCTGTGAGCGGCGGTGTTATGCGTTTGTGTTTACTAAACAATCGACTGGCGGCTCGTGATTAGAATAGGCTAGATGTGGAAGGGGGGGCGCTCTTCCGCATATAACACGAAAGTGAAAGACTCATAGTCACGCGTTTAGAGGTTTTTGTGATTGTATGTGTCTTGTATGTGTCTCTAATAGCTATCTCAACTGAAATAATGTATATCCTTTAACCGAGAACTGGATACAGGAATCCAGACTATTTATTCCTCAGAGGGGGTGCTATAAAAAAAAAAATGTTTTTATACATAAGAAGTAAATAAATTGTTAATCTCCGGAGTAAAAAATGTGTTTTGTGACCACCAGCCGTCCATTCAGCCGACCCAGACAGATGTCGAAGTTTAAGTCTGGGTTCTTTGTGATGGAAATGTGGCGAATGGGGGTCTTTACAGACTCCTGCTATGCCCCCCCCCCCCCCCCCCCCCCCCCTCCCACAGCGCCCTTCTGCTCAGAGAAGCTGATGACCAGATCCAAGGCATTATAAATTAATTAATATTGATTTGAATTTGGCATATGGTGTCTTTAGTCTATATAGCTACTAGCTAGACTTGTTTGTGTTGTTGGTTACACCGCCTGGTTGTGTTAAACTTACTGTCACTTTTTTTAAACTGTTGAGAGGGTGAAGTTTATTTCAGATTCAAAATCATTTGAACATTATTGTTCCACTTGAGGCATTGTAGAGAAGGGCTGGGAGTGTGTAGTTATTTTCCTCTGTGTGATACTTTGTTCTCTATATGGAAAGACATTGCAAGTTAGAACTTTGTGGCCTCCCGCGTGGTGCAGCAGCCTAAGGCACTGCATCACAGTGCGTGAGGCATCACTACAGACCCAGGTTAGTTCCAAGGCTGTTTCACAACCGGCCTGCGACCCGGAGTCCAATAGGGTGGTGCACAATTGGCCCAGCGTCGTCCGGGTTAGGGGAAGGTTTGGGAGGGGGGGGGGGGGGGGGGGGGGGGGGGTGGGGGGGGGCTCATCATGCTCTAGCGACTCCTTTTGGTGGGGTGGGAGCCTGCAGGCTGTCTATGATTGTCAGTTGAACGGTGTTTCCTCCGACACATTGGTGCGGCTGGCTTCCGGGTTAAGCGGGCGGGTGTTAAGAAGTGCTGTTTGGCGTGTCTTATTTCGGATGACGCATCACTCGACCTTCGCCTCTCTCGAGCCCGTTGGGGAGTTGCAGCGATTACATTTTTTTTTACATTTTAGTCATTTAGCAGACGCTCTTATCCAGAGCGACTTACAGTAGAGTGCATACATTTTATTACATTTTACATATTACATATTACATTTTACATACTGAGACAAGGATATCCCTACCGGCCAAACCCTCCCTAACCCGGACGACGCTATGCCAATTGTGCGTCGCCCCACGGACCTCCCGGTTGCGGCCGGCTGCGACAGAGCCTGGGCGCGAACCCAGCCCAGCCTGGGCGCGAACCCAGAGACTCTGGTGGCGCAGCTAGCACTGCGATGCAGTGCCCTAGACCACTGCGCCACCCGGGAGGGCGATGAGACAAGATCATAATTGGATATCACGAAAAAGGGGTAAAATAAAAAAACATTAGAATTTTGTAACGTTAGTGTGGTAGAGGTGGAGAAATGATTATTGATCAATTATAACAAACCTCCTGGCATTGACAACTTAGATGTAAAGTTACTGACGATGGTAGCTGACTCTATAGCCACTCCTATCTGTCATGTCTTTAATTTGAGCCTAGAGGAAAATCTTTGTCCTCAGGCCTGGAGGGAAGCCAAATTGTGTGAGCTGTACTGTTAGATATCAGTGCAGCCTTTGACATTATTGACCATGACCTGTTGTTGAGAACCTGTGTTATGGCTTTTCAACTTCAGCTCTGAATCTACGATATGGCAGTCTATATAATAGAACTCAGGAGGTTTTTTTTCAATGGAAGCTTCTCTAATGTCAAACATGTAAAGTGTGGTGTACTGCAAGGCAGCTCTCTAGGCCCTCTACTCTTTCCTATTTTTACCAATGACCTGCCACTGGCATTAAACAAAGCATGTGTGTCCATGTATGCTGATGACTCAACCATACATGCATCAGCAACCACAGCTAATGAAGTCACTGAAACCCTTAACAAAGAGTTGCAGTCTGTTTTGAAATGGGTGGTCAGTAATAAACTGGTCCTGAACATCTCTAAAACTATGAGCAATGTATTTGGTACAAATAATTTATTCAGTTCTGGACCTCGTCTGAATCTGGTAATGAATGGTGTGGCTGTTGACCAAGTTGAGGAGAATAAATTACTTTGTGTAACCTTAGATTGTAAACTGTCATGGTCAAAACATATAAATTCAATTGTTGTAAAGATGGGGAGAGGTGTGTCCGTAGTAAAGATATGCTTTTTTGACTCCACAAAGTAAGTCCTGCAGGCTCTAGTTTTATCTTGCTTATTGTCCATTCATGCGGTCCAGTGCTGCAAAGAAATACCTAGTTAAGCTGCAGCTGGCCCAGAACAAAGCGACACGTCTTGCTCTTCATTTTAATTGGAGGGCTAATATTAATACTAGGCGTGCCACTCTTGGTTAAGAGTTGAGGCGAGACTGACTTTCACTTCTTGTTTTTATACGGAACATTGTGTTGGAAATTCCAAATTGTTTGCATAGTCAACTTACACACACTTACCCCACCAGACATGCCACCAGTGGTCTTTTCACAGTCCCCAGGTCCAGAACAAATTCAAGGAAACATACAGTATTATACAGAGCCATGAGGGCGCGGAACCTTCCATCTTATATAGCGCAAGTGAACAGCAAACCTGGTTTCACAAAACAAATAAAGCAATACCTCAAGGCACAACGCCTCTCCACTGAGCGGCAAGTAGCCTAGTGTTTAGAGCGTTGGGCCAGTAACCGAAAGGTTGCTGGATCGAATCCCTGACCTGACAATCTGTTCTTCCCCTGAGCAACGCAGTTAACCCACTGTTTCCCGGGCCCCGAGGACATGGATGTCATTTATGGCAGCCCCCCGCATCTCTCTGATTCAGTTGGGTTAAATCCCAAAGATGCATTTCAGTTGTATGCATTCAGTTGTAAAACTGACTAGGTATCCCCCTTTCCCATGTGACCTAGTTGTTGTGTGAATGTGTAACTGACTAGCTGTCGCCATTGGCGTCGGCTAAGGGGGATCCTGATAAATATAAAATCTCCCCGTTGCAACTTGCCACTCACAAAAACATTTTAAAATGGAGAGACTGAGAAAGTTACCCATATCTGCCAATGTCAATAACCTCAAGTCTGCTGCCACCTGTTAACATAACTAAATTAAGTGACTCATTCAACTTCCAAGAATCAGAGAGCAACATTGCATTCCTCCCTCGTCCGGATGTTTTTTAGATAAGGACATGGTGCACTGTGATTGCTCACATTTTAGTATTTTCAAATAGACAGTGTTGAAGTGAGATGGGTAGAGGTGAAAGCAGCCAAGACTACAGGGTTGAAACTCTATGCGAAACTATATCTAGGACTGGCTGGGATGTACCTGAGTTGACCATTTGACTGGGTTAGCCAAATGTCACACTCCAGCGTAATGTAGTCCTCAAGTACCAGTGAGAGCGGAGGAGGTTGGTTTCTCAGGCCAAGCAGACAGACTGGGCTTGTCCAGCTGGGCTGGGGCTGCTTTATGAAGAGGGGCCCACTCGGCTCTGTCTGGAGCCACAGTTTCACACCACATAATGGATTATGCCATGGCAAAGCTGAAACCAGATGGACCCAGAAGTAGCCTAGCTAGTGCGGTTAAAAACGAAAAGTTGTTGCGCTACTGTAGGCCCTGGGGGTCTGGTCTGTGACTGTATTAATTTACTCACAGGATCGTCATGGCTCACAGGACGCCAGCTTCGTCTCCTGTTGATGGCATCAATTGAACTTACTAGTCATTAGCTTAGTCATCATGAGGCCTACATGCCTTTGTGACGTAACTTATTTTTGTGTATCTATCGATTGATGTTTTTCTCTAAGCTTTGGTGCACAATTAAAGGTCAATACACTGCTTTTCAAACAGTCAGGAATAATCTAATGAGTTCAGGGCTTATAAAAGTATACCTAGGCTAAATATAAGCCTTCAACAACCATAAGACCTACCAATAATTACATTATTTTATCAAAATAGTTTAACCTGCTTTTTTTTTCAATCACCGATCTGGCTTTCAAGTCTATGAAAATGGCAATTTTTGTTACAAATGTAACCAGAACCATGCACATCCACTAATAATGAACAACGTCTGGTAGCAGTCTTTATAGAACATTAACACCGGTTTCAAACAGTTTCACAAGCACAAGCCCACCGCTAGCGAGTAGCCAGCTAGTTTGTATATTTAAAGTCTAGCCAACTTGGATCTATTTGTTTGTTAACAAGGTAGAACAGTTGAACTGTTATGAATACACCCTCCTGTCTGTCTCCAACTGTTTAAACAACAGCCTGTTCACTTTGTTTAGATGTTGAAATCAAGTGGGCTACCTGGATAAGGTGATGTTTATTACTCAGAATGAGCACGAGTTGCCAAGTAGGCTCTTCTCTGTTCTAAATGTTGGCAATTGAGTCATGAAAAGGTATCGTTAGGAGAATCAACCGATTCTGTTGGACCAAACTTCAAATGTAAATAGTGAGTTGAAACTTTTCCTCTGACAACAGTTATCTTTCGTCTTTGTTGTTATGAGTGGCATGGGGAGGGACTTGGTGTCTGTGTGTACGAGTGGGAAGGAGCTAAGCAGACAGCGCACAGAATGAGTTAAGGAGACGAGACCAAAAAGACACATGCTCATAATAATGATTAGATATATTGCCTAGTCCCAAATGGACCCGACCACAGCTCTGCATAGCCTATAATATATTTATTTTACGCTAATAAGGTGAATTTATTGCCTTAGAAGGCCTAGCCAATCTATAAAGATCTATTGGTTAACCAGAAGAGCATCCAGGTCTAGAACTGGGGTCTGTTGTCAGGTCCATTCAGCCTCAGGTCTGATGTCTTTCTCTTCCTCTCTCCTGTCTCTCTCTGCCGTCTTCCTCTTCATCTCTCTCGGTCCCCTTTTACTCTCTTTCTGTTGCTTTCTCTATCTCCTGTGTCACATTCACAAATCCTATATTGGACCTGGCTGTCCCATCAGACTTTTATCTGTCGTCCCACTTATGCTTCCTTCCTCTGCCCCCTCTGCCAGTAACCTATAGGCATATATCTAGTCTGGGTTCTGTTTCCTTGTCGGTAAAGGAAGCTCTGTGGTTTAATAGCTCTAACTAGCCTGCTGCATTGCTGCTGTATTATGCAGCCAAGGCTACTGCTCTTGTAGCCACTGCCTGTCGTTGCCTCGCGTGTTCAGAATCAGATCTCATGTAATCAGAGATGACTTAATAAAGACAAGAAAATACCCTTTTTCCTTGGCTGAACTGTAAACAGAGTATGATTCTGTGTGCTGCTGAACTATCCCTACAGCTGCTGCTGTGGTGCTGTTTCATGTCCTAATGATGTTGTGGAAATGGAAAGGAGCGCATCAAGTCAGATTCCAACATGTGCATGCCTGTCTACCAGATCAGAGTCAGGGGAATGTACAGGAACAGAGCTGCCTGGGAGTCACAAGTCATGTGAAGTTGGACTCTTTTTAATGGCTGATTTTATTTTTTTTCAACTCCTTCAGTGAAAAGAACAGATCTTTCTACAAATTTCGTTCGTTTGATTCAGTAATGCCTAGAGCATTGCCTAAAGAATCATGATTCTACAAGCTTCTCATTCACCACAGGGGGCTTATTGGTGCTTCCATTGAAGACTGTTATGCATACAAATATGGTTATTTATTAACCAGGTTCCATCCAACCTCTTTATGTGGGTAAAGTACATGTGGGATATAAAATGGCCTGATGGAAACAGAATTCTTCATTAAACTTTCCAAATGTCGACAAAACAAAATACGCTAGACAAGGTGGGATGTTTTTGTGTAGGTAAAATGAATTACGCGAGAAATGTCGGTGGAAACGTGACTATGCGCAAATATTGATATAACATATTGAAGTAAACTTTGAGTCACGTAATGACATGATGTGTGGTCCTCCCACTACGACTCGTCAGGAAAGTATGCAGTTTATTATGCTACAGATGAAATACGTTGTGGTGAAAATGCACAGTGATGAGCTTGATGCTCCTATCCAATAAAATATTGAGGGTCTTGTTCTGGTGACATGATTATTGACGCTTTGAGAAATAAAAAAATTGGACTTTTGTCCATAATAATCTGATGTAGGCAACATGTGCACTCTGTACTTATCTGCAGTCTGTTGGCTAGAGCTCACATGCCAATACCAGAGTGGTCACACAACCATATAACCCTACATTTGTTTGTGAGAGAACCATCAGTAGAGTTGAAAATGCGATGGAAACCCATTTTGTGCACAACGTCATCACGTATAGCCTTTTAATTTGCAACAAGTCAAAACATATTGTTTTTATACATATTTTTAAAATAAATTTGCATGTGAATCTGTTGCCAGTTGGATGTAAATCTAGTTGTTGATACCTTTTTGAAACAAGGTCTAGTTGTAGCTGCAACCGGACTAGATTGTGAACGGCTCTTGTCGGAATGCTTGAGCCTTCCATGTTTGTTGATCAGAGGCAGGCTGTGTTTTGGTTCTACAAGGCTGTCCATCAATAAAACTCAATCAATTCGTTGCATTCATTCTTACACCATGTGATCAATTATCAGTTATTTTCCTTCTCTATGTGCTGCCTGCAGCATGACCTATTTTCCTGCGTGCACATATACAGTTGGTGGTGGTTGGAGCCCGTCTCTGGAGCCGCCAGCAGGTCGGGCTTTATTGCCAAAATCCAGAACTATCCCTTTAACAACCTGGCTAATAACCTCTTCTTCTCTCTGTGTGGTGAATGTTGTAGCCTGGGTCTGCTGGGGATGAGTGTAGCTTTCCCCTTTAATTACCCGGCCCCCTCTAATGACCTCCGTCAACCGAGAACGCTCTGGATGGCTAATTACAGCTGCAGACATTCTGGCCTCTCATTGACCCATGGACATGATCGCTATGGTATTGTTGCTGTTGGATGAAAACCTCATCTCCAAAACAGAAACCTTTCAGTAAATTGGGGGGCTGGGGATTTTCCATGAATGAATATAATTATACAACTTCAGAAGCTATTTAGGAAACAAATTATTGGGGTCCAGGGGTTCTCGGAGTGGGGTCTGGTCCGTGGAGGTACTGCATTTCATTTTTTAATTTTTTTTAAATGATTATTACTAACAACATATTCAATGACTTTCGGCCAAAGGATTTGTGGAATACTTTTTAAAGTGTGTAATACAATGTCCTATTATTCATCTACCATGTACAGTTGAAGTCGGAAGTTTACATACATTTAGGTTGGAGTCATTAAAACTCGTTTTTCAACCACGCCAAAACTATAGTTTGTTAATAAGAAATTTGTGGAAATTCGGTTAAGACATCTACTTTGTGCATGACACAAGTCATTTTTCCAACAATTGTTCAGACAGATTATTTCACTGTATCACAATTCCAGTGGGTCAGAAGTTTACATACACTAAGTTGACTGTGCCTTTAAACAGCTTGGAAAATTCCAGAAAATGATGTCATGGCTTTAGAAGCTTCTGATAGGCTAATTGACACTATTTGAGTCAATTGCAGGTATACCTGTGGATGTATTTCAAGGCCTACCTTCAAACTCAGTGCCTCTTTGCTTGATATCATGAAAAAATCAAAAGAAATCAGCCAAGACCTCAGAAAACAAATTGTAGACCTCTACATGTCTGGTTCATCCTTGGGAGCAATTTCCAAACGCCTGAAGGTACCACGTTCATCTGTACAAACAATAGTACGCAAGTATAAACACCATGGGACCACGCAGTCGTCATACCGCTCAGGAAGGAGACGCGTTCTGTCTCTTAGAGATAAACATACTTTGGTGCGAAAAGTGCAAATCAATCCCAGAACAACAGCAAAGGACCTTGTGAAGATGTTGGAGGAAACAGGTACAAAAATATGTGTATCCACAGTAAAACGAGTCCTATATCGACATAACCTGAAAGGCCGCTCGGCAAGGAAGAAGCCACTGCTCCAAAACCGCCATAAAGCTAGACTACGGTTTGCAACTGCACATGGGGGCAAAGATCGTACTTTTTGGAGAAGTGTCCTCTGGTCTGATGAAACAAAAATAGAACTCTTTGGCCATAATGACCATCGTTATGTTTGGAGGGGAAACAGGGAGGTTTGCAAGCCAAAGAACACCATCCCAACCGTGAAGCACGGGGGTGGCAGCATCATGTTGTGGGGTTGCGTTGCTGCAAGAGGGACTGGTGTACTTCACAAAATAGATGGCATCATGAGAGAGGAAAATTATGTGGATATATTGAAGCAACATCTCAAGACATCAGTCAGGAAGTTAAAGCTTGGTCGCAAATGGGTCTTCCAAATGGACAATGACCCCAAGCATAATTCCAATGTTGTGGCAAAATGGCTTAAGGACAGCAAGGAGGCCAACAAACCTGACTCAGTTACACTAGCTCTGTCAGGAGGAATGGGACAAAATTCACCCAACTTATTGTGGAAGGCTACCCAAAACATTTAAGTTAAGCAATTTTAAGACAGTGCTACCAAATACTAATTGAGTGTATGTAAACTTCTGACCCACTTGGAATGTGATGAAATAAATAAAAGCTGAAATAAATCTCTCTTCTGACATTTCACATTCTTAAAATAAAGTGGTGATCCTAACTGACCTAAAGACAGGGAATTTGTACTTGGATTTAATGTCAGGAATTGTGAAACCTGAGTTTAAATGTATTTGGCTAAGGTGTATGTAAACTGTATATTCTTAACTCTGGGCAACATGGGCCTGGGAGGCTCACAGGGATATTGGTATCCACAGTACTCTACCAATTATACATATTTTTTGTTCAGATGTTGAAATCAAGTGGCCTACCTTACTTCTCAGAATGAGAACGAGTTGCCAATTCCTTATACAACTACGCTTTATGCTTATTGCCCATTTCTAAAACAGACTAGACAGCTAGTATAACAGTCTGAATAAACTGCTGCTAGTGGTACATGGTACCACAATGTGCGTGCGACAGACTGGGCAATCATTTTCCAGATTCAATGTTCATCGGTACTCCTCTTTTAGTAGTGCCTGCTCTGCGCACAATATGAGGAGTTGAGACAAACCGGGTATCGTTATAAAGGTTAACCTCTATTACAGTAAAATAAATGTTGCAATGTCTTTCGGTGTCCATATGACCGATTCTGTTGGACCAAACCTCAAATGCAAATAGCAAGTTGAAACCGCTCGTCAGAGGAAGAAGTGATCTCATCTTTGATGTGAGTGGCAGGGGGAGGGGCTTGGTGTGTGGGGCGTAAAGGGGCAGGTGCCGTGTCACCGCAGAAGGAGACCAAGAAGACGCCGCGAGAACAGGCGGGTGTTAAAAAGACGCTCATAAAAATAAAAAATATACTTGCTTCTTGCGATACAGGCATACGTAATATTGCACTAAAACATTCAAATTAAGACCGATATTCCAATCTGACAGACTCAACTCTTACAAAGACATGGAACTAGATAAGGAGCCTGTTTGGTTGCTGCAGCCCAGGAAGTAATCTGATTCCGATATGAATGAAAAATACTTTCTTTAGATTTGTTACGCTATATCAGCAGGACCGGTATTCACAGATGGGGACAACACACTGATCCCCAGTCAGTTAGGGGAGGAACAGACTGGGGTGCCAGTGAAGAGTGGCAGCTTAAGAACTGATCCAAGGACAATGGCAGTAGCCTGGTTAAACCAGACTAAACGCTGTGCTCAATGGTGAATACAGGGTTCATACTGTTTTTAACCTGGCTACAATAGCTGCCCAATCACTGTGGCTTTAGAATGCATTCCAACCCTGAGGGGACCGGGTGGATTCAGGCTTGGTACCTACTAAAGACAGACCCCTAAAGGGCTCTGTCAGACCTCAACGTCTTCCGGATGGAGAAAAAAGGG
The DNA here is from genome assembly GCF_016432855.1 of Salvelinus namaycush. NCBI lineage: Eukaryota > Metazoa > Chordata > Actinopteri > Salmoniformes > Salmonidae > Salvelinus > Salvelinus namaycush. Next base: position 10,437,967 of record NC_052320.1, on the reverse strand, counting down.
GGATTTACTCTGAAGCTTTCTGCTAATCCTTTCCCTGTTCTGGAGGCTTTTCAAACAGCCCTTGAGCTCTCTCCTGTTAGCACTAGTCTGTCTATCCAACTCACTGGCAAGCCATGTCAGTACACGCTTTAGGACTACCTCTAGGTTTGGACTTTCAACAGCAACAGAATTTACATAAAACCTGCATAAAAAGGTTAACCACCACATCTCTCCTTGGTATCCATGAATCTTTCTCTGAGTTTGTTACACTATTCCCTCTCCCCTCGGTCTTACTCAACCCACTTCCCAGGTTTACGCATTCCCACACACACACACACACACATTGCACCATCATGATGAGTGACGGTGACATGCAAGTGGCCAAACCACCCCACCCAAGTCCTGGGAGCGATTCCCACAGTTCAACAGCTGCTGTGTGGGTGTGTGTGTTTTTTAAATGTGTGGGTGTGTGCTCACATTTGCATGTGTGTTGTTGGAACATTTTTTTTTTTTTTAAGTGGAGTGAGTCTATGATGTCTTGCTACATCTCATCAGCAGTATGTCGGTCTGACCGGGAAAATGCCAGTAAGTAACTCCTAGTGGAGCGTGTTCATGTTCAATAAAGTTGACACACATTTCCTGCAGATTACACAGCGGTGAAGCAGCAGGCTCTGACAAAGGGAGAAAAACAAGCCAGTCTAATCTGAAGCTGTATAGAGAACATGGTTTAGCTACATATGACAGGGAGAAAGACGCAGGCAGAGAGGCTGCTGCAGACCTTCTATAGCCTGGCGATTGGCCCAGACAACACACACAGTTTACAGAAGTTTTCAAAGCCTGAGGGAAGATGTCCATAACAGAGGGGATCAGCCTTGAACTAAGAGAGAGGTACAAGGAGAGTCTGCTATGCTACAGACTCCCTCTAGCCTTATGATGACTGGAGAACAGAAGTCTTCTTGAATACATCAGAGAATGTCGATGTGGCCATTCCTTAGAGGTCAGATCAATCTTGAACATATTTTCAGTGTGTTTGAATGTATTCAAACACACCTCTATCTTGTCTGTGAGCTGGGCAATAGAGGTGATAGTGCTTTCTGGGTACATAGACAGAGAACCAGTACCCCAGCAACTGAGGAAGGAAAACCAACATGGCTGAACACAGCACAGCAGCCGTTCCTAGAAGTAGTTATTGACTGGTCACTGTGTGGTCTGTGGCCTACCAGAGCCTTGGGTTGTGGCCAGTTAGTCCTTATGGTTATTATGGCTTTAAAACTAGCCAAGCTGGATCTGATCTGGACCTTGAGCTGCACAACAGCTGTACAAGTGTGAAAAGATCACAATTTCTCCAAGCTCAATTTAAAAAACCTAGATGGAAACATACTACACTTGAACATAGATTTGAAGAAAGAAAAAATGACTGATGTACCAACGTACTCAAACTGAGAATGAGGGGCGGGGGAACTACCACGACCCATCAGTGCCCAAAATAAAGAGAGCCATCAGAGAACAACATTTTTGCTCATGATTTAATTTCCTTGACGTTTTGAAACCGAATTGAGTAGGCCTAATATCTAAATATGAATGGCCCGTGGGAAGGACAGTCAGGCACAGTGTGGTGTTTGAGTTGGTTGGGTGAACTCTGCTCTTGTATCCAGTCCACATAATTGCTGTCCTTACACTGGTCCTTTGTGCTGAGATTAGAGGGAAACGAGGAGCGACTGCACTGGCCCTGTGCCCAACAAAGAGCATGGAGAGGGTGAATGGGGGAGGGGCAGCCGGAGTGGCGGGTGGGTCACACACTCACCAGACCTTGTGCTCTGGGGATAGAGAATACAGATCAAATACCATGATGACGACATTTGATGAAACGTGTTGGTTTTGAACAATAAATCTATTTTTGATGCAAACTTCTAATGTCCTATAAAGATTGCCTGAAAATGTCCTCTTCTGTGGAGAACTGATATGATGGGAGGAGACAATAAGGGTGGTGGTGGGGGGCGGGGGCTTATGCGTCCCCCCCAGCTGTGAGGTCTACAGCTAGCTATAGCAAGCAGCTGTGACATTCAGTCATTAAAAGCCGGTCTAGACTTTGACTTAAAAACAATAAGACTTGAACGCTGGATAGATGGAGCTGTTTTGGCTGCAAGAAAGTGTGAAGTTCCTATCATTCCTGCTGTGTTCCGGCCAGACAGACATGTACGGTCCCAAATGGCACGCTATTCCCTATGTAGTGCACTCCTTTTGACCAGAGCCCCAGTATCACACTAAATACGGAATAGGGTGCCATTTGGAACGTAACACAGTGAAGGAAGGAATTAATAAAACGTTGTTGCCACAACCAGTGCTTCCTTTTAATTTTGACAGAGCTCAGGACAGGCCTAGTATTTGAAATCCATTTGTAATATGAATGACCACCTAATCATCATATTCCAGGTCTGCATTCTGAACTCCAACTAAGAGTAGGCCCAACTAACATGCTTGAGGAAATAAACTGCCAAGGACCCAGACAGGTGGAACTAGTTGTTCCGAGGGATGAGGAATACTCTACACTACTCCTGTGAGAGCAGTGATCATGTCCACAGGTCTGTGAGAGGCCAGACTGTCTGAGACTGCAATTAGTGGTCACACTTAAAGTTTCAGGTCTGACGTCTGTCCCTAATTGACAAGGTAACTAATGTGACTGAAGAACCCCCTACTACGGTCTGTAATATACTGTCAATGTCGGACCATGTAACTAAATTTTTGCCAATTTTTCTACTAGTATTGAAAGCAGTAGCCTAACTGCCCTCCAATTTACTATGAAATTCATGACTCAAGGGCAGCAGCTCTCAAACGTTTTGGGACCAGGGAGCCCTTTTGTAACAGCAAATTCATCAGGGACCTCCTCATAATCGGAACACAACTCAAGTGAGATAAAAAAGAATACACAACAAGGAGTGTTACTGTGACTTCGGCTGTGCATGGCCGGGTGAACCAGGTCCCTCGGGCACTGGGAAATAACACTTTAAAGGCCCAGAAATGTAAGTTCTGTCATCTTCATTGAAAGCAATTTTAAGAAACGGTAGATCTGTTCTGTGCGCTATATTTCTATGCTTCCCGGTCTTACATTTTGGTTTTGTACACCAGCTTCAAACAATGTTTTTGGTTAAGGAAAATATATTTCAGAGGTTTAGATGGTACAATGATTCTCTACACTAGCTTGTTTTGTAACAAACTGAAATTAGGGGAACTATTTGAATTTTTGCAACCAGGAAATGGTGAGGCGATTTCTGCATAGTGCGTCTTTTAAATTACTGTATTTATGTAAGTAAAAAAAATAATAATGTTTTGGAATAAAAGGTTGGCGTTAAAGGTTTTGTTCAGATGTTGTATAAGGAATTGGCAACCTGTTCTCATTCTGAGAAAAAGGTAGGCCACTTGATTTCAACATCTGAACAAAAAATATGTATAATTGGTAGAGTACTGTGGATACCAATATCCCTGTGAGCCTCCCAGGCCCATGTTGCCCAGAGTTAAGAACCTACATGGTAGATTGACACCCCACACACCAAGCCCCTCCCCCTGCCACTCACATCAAAGATGAAATCACTTCTTCCTCTCTGACGAGCGGTTTTAACTTGCTATTTGAGGTTTGGTCCAACAGAATCGGTCATATGGACACCGAAAGACATCAACATTTGTTTTACTGTAATAGAAGTTAACCTTTATAACGATACCCGGTTTGTCTCAACTCCTCATATTGTGCGCAGAGCAGGCACTACTAAAAGAGGAGTATCGATGAACATTGAATCTGGAAAATGATTGCCCAGTCTGTCGCACGCACATTGTGGTACCATGGTACCACTAGCAGCAGTTTAGTCAGACTGTTATACTAGCTGTCTAGTCTGTTTTAGAAATGGGCAATAAGCATAAAGCGTAGTTGTATAAGGAATTGGCAACTCGTTCTCATTCTGAGAAAAAGGTAGGCCACTTGATTTCAACATCTGAACAAAGTGCACAGGCTAGGAATGCATGCTGTTAAAACCATTGGAGATGGACAGAAGGGTGTGTTCATAACAATTCAACTGTTTTACCTAACAAATAGATCCAAGTTGGCTAAGCTTGAAATATAAAGATTAGCGAGCTACTCAATAGCATGTGGTGAGTGAGTAAGGTGAAGTGTTGGTCCCATGTTTCATGAGTTGAAATAAAACATACCAGAAATGTTCCATACGCACAAAACACTTATTTTGAGGGAGTGTGTAATTGGCATGCTAACTGCAGGAATATCCACCAGAGCCGTTGCCAGAGAATTGACTGTTCATTTCTCTACTATAAGCCGCCTCCAACATTGTTTTCGAGAATTTGGCAGTACGTCCAACCGGCCTCAAAACCACAGACCACGTGTAACCACGCCAGCCCAGGACCTCCACATCCGGCTTCTTCACCTGCGGGATGGTCTGAGACCAGACAGCAGATGAAACTGTGGGTTTGCACAACCCAATAATTTCTGCACAAACTGTCAGAAACCGTCTTAAAGAAACTCAACTGCATGCTCGTCCTCACCAGAGTCTTGACCTGACTGCAGTTTGGCGTCGTAACTGACTTCTGTCGGCAAATGGTCACCGTCTCTCGTGGTGTTCACGGATGAATTGTGATTTCAACTGTACTGGGCAGAAGGCAGACAACGTGTATGGCGTTGTGTGGGTGAGGGGTTTGATGATGTCAATGTTGTGAACAGAGTGCCCCGTGGTGGTGGGGTTATGGTATGGGCAGGCATAAACCAAGGACAACGAACACAATTGCATTTTATCGATGGCAATTTGAATGCACAGAGATACCGTGACGAGATCCTAAGGCCCGTTGTTGTGCCATTCATCCACCGCCATCACCTCATGTTTCAGTATGATACTGCACGGCCCCATGTTACAAGGATCTGTACACAATTCCTGGCAGCTGAAAATGTCTGTTCTTCCATGGCCTGCATACTCACCAGACATGTCACCCATTAAGCATGTTTTGGGTGCTCTGGATCGACGTGTAGGACACTGTTCCAGTTCCCACCAATGTCCAGCAATTTCGCACAGCCATTGAAGAGTGGGACAACAGGCCACAATCAACAGCCTGATCAGCTCTTTTCGAAGGAGATGTCGTGTTGCATGAGGAAAAAGGTTTTGGAATGAGATGTTGGCCGAGCAGGCGTTCACATACTTATGGTCATGTATTGTATCTCAACAATAAGTTAAAAACCTTTTTTTTTTTTCATGTTTAGGCCATATCGCCCATCCCTACCCGCCAGTGTTGTGATTGGCTGTGATATTCACCTTTTTTTGATTTCTCCTACTGGGCTGGCATCTATTTTTTGCTGTCTTATAATAGTGGAAATTGGGTCATGCGGCCAATGTAGAAATCGCGCTGTCATTTCCTGGTTGCTAAAATTCTACATTGTAAGCTCCCAGGACAGTGTCCTCTCCCTTCCTCTCCTCTGTGTGTTTTGGGTTCATCTGCAGTGGTGGATCTGGTTTCAGCCAGGGCTGTCTGCACGAACCCCACTCCACTGGGTGTGTTGAGTCTATTCTGATTGGGACTATCCTGGGTAGTCCATTTAGATGGAATGTATGCATGTTTTTCTTAGTTGGTTTAGGATGCCCTCTGCTGGAAAAAATGTGGTCACTGCAGTAAGTCAATTGTTTTCCGCTTATGGACAGGACTGTAGGTTTATTGCTCAAGGCCATCAACGACAGTTCATCTCATTCTGTTATGGAAATTTCTGAAGCTCTCTCCATGTCTTATCTTGGTCTCTGATTCAAGCTCTCATGATGCTCCTCAGACCACAACAGAAATGTCTGACTTCGCAATCCCGATCACAATTTGTTTTTACTGACCAAATAAAAAATCTATCAATTGGCGTTTTTTCTAACCTCCTTCCTCTCTCTTTTCCCCAGCCCTGCGGTGTAACTGCACCAACTGTGCAAAGTCTGGTTATGAGTGTGAGACGGACGGGGCCTGCATGGCCTCCACGTCCTTCATCCAGGGGCATGAGCAGCATGTAAGGATCTGTATTACCAGAGACAGCCTTGTGCCCCCTGGCCAACCTTTCTACTGTCTGAGTGCTGAGGGACTGCTCAACACACACTGCTGCTACACTGACTACTGCAACAGCGTTGACCTCAAGGTCCCCTCACGTGAGTAAAGCTGAAGTTACACCAGCCGTGTATTGCATGTGCATTCCACCAGAATAACTTCCTGTCATCGTCTCCTTTATCTGCAGTCATTTGAGAGAACAGGACTGGTGAAGGCCACCCCCTTGTAGACATTCACCATGTTGCTTTTACCCCTCCAATGCTTTCATTTCAGTGCATATAAGGGAGAGGTGATGAGAGGAAGCCACTTTGGACTATTGAGATGCACCCTTTGTGTTTAGTTTAAACCGGAAAGATGGTAATACCACTGCCCTGTTCTCAATGTCTCCCTCTCCAGTCCCAGTGAGCTCTGGTGGCCCCTGGGGGCCGGTGGAGCTTGTGGCTGTGATCGCAGGGCCAGTCTTCCTTCTGTGCATGCTGCTGCTGGTGGGAGTGTTCCTGTTCCAACACCACCAGAGGGCCTACAGGTGAGTTGGCACTGTGTGATGGGAGGGCCCTACAGGTGAGTTGGCACTGCGTGATGGGAGGGCCCTACAGGTTGGTTGGCACTGCGTGATGGGAGGGCCCTACAGGTTGGTTGGCACTGCGTGATGGGAGGGCCCTACAGGTGAGTTGGCACTGCGTGATGGGATGGCCCTACAGGTGAGTTGGCACTGCGTGATGGGAGGGCCCTACAGGTGAGTTGGCACTGCGTGATGGGAGGGCCCTACAGGTGGTCCATCAGGTAGCCTAGAGGTTAGAGAGGTGGGCCAGTAGCTGGAAGGTTGCTAGTTCAAGCCCTGGGTGGGAACTGACCTGGCAACTGGAGGGCTGCTGGTATCAGATCTGGGTGGGTTGAGATGACCAGAAGGTGCATTTCAAGTTCTCACCATAGAGACAATAAATCTCTCTTCTGGTACAGCCACAGGCAGAGGCTGGAGGTGGAGGACCCCTCCTGTGAACACCTTTACCTGGCCAAGGACAAGACCCTGCAGGATCTCATCTATGACATGTCCACCTCCGGGTCTGGTTCTGGTGAGTAGACTGAGCCTACACTGTTTGAATAAAAGGTTCTAGATATGGAACTGCAAAGCATGCTTATTTTTGAGCAGTATCCTCTACCCTCTCCTACAAGCAGAGGGTATATTACACTAGGTGTTGCTGTTCAATGTTAAGAATATCCTTTAGCCTTTTCCATAAGGAATATAGTAGATGCATACAAGTTTGTATTTAGGTAAAAGCCAAATGGCATCAGCCAAGAGTACCACTATTTGCTCTTCTCTCTGCTTCCCTCTGCAGGCCTGCCCCTGTTTGTGCAGCGTACCGTAGCCAGGACCATTGTTTTGCAGGAGATCATAGGGAAAGGCCGCTTTGGAGAGGTGTGGCGGGGGAAGTGGCGTGGAGGAGACGTGGCGGTGAAGATCTTCTCTTCCCGGGAGGAGCGCTCGTGGTTCAGAGAGGCTGAGATCTACCAGACCGTCATGCTGCGACACGAGAACATTCTGGGATTCATTGCCGCAGACAATAAAGGTGAGCGTTCTCTCACCACACACACAATAGGGCAGGGTTTCCGTTGTAGCGCTGGGCGTTTGACCAGCAGCATTTATTTACAAGACATTTTAGAAATGTACTGGACCCATATGCATTGCATGTGTAACCTGATTTTATGACATTTTTTATTTCACCTTTATTTAACTAGGCAAGTCAGTTAAGAACAAATTCTTATTTTCAATGACTTTCAATGACTTTCAATGATGTTAGGATAATTGTTTACTTTTCCTCAGCCAGCAAGACGAGTAATGAACAGCAACATCGCTAGCCTATGTCAATCTAATATCCCCCATAGTAGAAAGGTGTACCTATTCTATTGGTCAGCTTGTTGTGCTGTGCATGAAAGAAATAGCCTGTTCCAAATAGACTCTGGAACTGTTGTGGGAAGATAGATCCCACATTCATACAACCAGTAAACTATTAGTTCCTCACATTATAAGCGCAGCAATGTGCACAAAGCAGTAGGCTACGCGCAAATGTTTGTTCCATAATGCAATTAGTGGGATAACGCTGTCAAAAGGGCACCGCACCTGCGAGCAGTTTCATGTGACGGAGATGAAAATATCCGTTAGAAATCTAGAAAGATGGGAGATCTGAAGATGCAACAACTAGCATGGGTTACTAATATGACTAGGATTGTGCCTTTGGCGAATGGACAATGAAAGAAAGTTGATTTGAAAACCAAGAGAACATGAAAGAAATAGGTTACTGGTTTCAATGGTATATGGAAATCATTATAAAATAATTGCCTCTATGGTTGGATTTAAATTTGAAGCGAGGTAAGACTTGCCTCATCTGAAGCAAGACGTTCAGGTTTCAAACAAATAAGTATATGTTTTCAGAAAAATAAAACCAGATGCCTTATTTACATAAGTATTCAGACCCTTTGCTATGAGACTTGATATTGAGCTCCGGTGCATCTGTTTTCCATTGATCATCCTTGATGTTTCTACTGCTTGATTGGAGTCCACCTGTGGTAAATTAAATTGATTGGACATGATTTGGTGGCACACACCTGTCTATATTAAGGTCCCACAGTTCACAGGACATGTCAGAGCAAAAACCAAGGAATTGTCCGTAGAGCTCCAAGACAGGACTGTGTCGAGGCACAGATCTTGGGAAGGGTACCAAAACATTTCTGCAGCATTGAAGTTCCGCAAGAACACAGTGGCCTCCATTCTTAAATGGAAGAAGTTTGAAACCACCAAGACTCTTCCTAGAGCTGGCCGCCCGGCCAAACTGAGCAATCAGGAGAGAAGGGCCTTGGTCAGGGAGGTGACCAAGAACCCAATGGTCACTCTGACAGAGCTCCAGAGTTCCTCTATGGAGATGGGAGAACCTTCCAGAAGGACAACCATCTCTGCAACAACACTCCATCAATCAGGCCTTTATGGTAGAGTTGCCAGACAGGAGCCACTCCTCAGTAAATGTGCATCTTAAAATAATACAAAAAATACATATATATATATATATATGTGTGTGTGTGTATTGTGGAAAAATTGAGGCATGTGAGTACTTTCTGAAGGCATTGTATCTCTGATGTTATGTAGGTGCATTTCAAAATAGGGCACCTACTGGCTGTAGTTTTTTATTGACTGTAGAATTCTCCTCTCTCCCTCCCTTCTGTCTCTGTCTTCTCTCCCTCTCCAGATAACGGCACATGGACTCAGCTGTGGCTGGTGTCAGACTACCACGAGCACGGCTCTCTGTTTGACTACCTGAACCACTACTCTGTGACCATCGAGGGCATGATCAAACTGTCCTTGTCTGCTGCCAGCGGCCTGGCTCACCTGCACATGGAGATACTTGGAACGCAGGGTTAGCACAGCGGGGAGATGAATTATACGGACCATACACGTTCACTCAGCCCATACGTGTTTACATTCATAGACTAGGGCGCGTTCAGCAGTTTTGGAACATTCAGATAGAAATATGTTATGTAGAACAAACATTCCTCTGACATGCAGAACAAGGAATCATGTCGGCTCTATTCATGCCATTTCTATCTGCAATGTTTGGCAACTGAACGTGGCCCAGGTAACCAGAATGATTGGTGGTTTAGCCAGCTCCTCTCTTGTTAAAATATTCCAGATATTTTTAACTGATTTAGTAAGGAAGTTAGCCTTGTCCGAGCCAGAACTGCTATATGTAAATATAAGGGATTCCAGATCTTTTTTTTTTGTTGCTGGTTTTAAGTTTTTCATCACTTTGCATGTTACACCCCTCACCATGGCCATAGCTTGCACCGATTGCCCTACCTTTGAATTTTATAAGGATTCTCATTAGCTGACGCCTTGACGACAGCTAATCTTCCTGGCGTCCAACACACAACTAAAAATACATTACAGACAAAATACTTGACTGTTTACATAGTAGTAGACATTACAAACCTTTAACAAAATAGACAGTACAGACATTAATTGACCTGGTTGCAATATTGTGTGCTCCCTCCATTCCAGTCTTCCAACTCGGTGTGTGTGTTCCTCTCTAGGTAAGCCCGGCATCGCCCACCGGGATCTGAAGTCTAAGAACATTCTGGTGAAGAAGAATGGCATGTGTGCCATCGCTGACCTGGGGCTGGCAGTACGCCACGAGTCCATCTCTGATACTATAGACATCGCCCCTAACCAGCGCGTTGGCACCAAGAGGTACTGAGACCACTGGTTGCCCCATCACATATCTCACACACACACACTTCTTTTCAATCTTTAAGTTGGTTTTAAAAGTAACTTTAATTCAATCCTGTCTGTTCCAGGTATATGGCTCCAGAGGTCCTGGAAGAGACCATCAACATGAAACACTTTGACTCATTTAAGTGTGCTGATATCTACGCCCTGGGGCTGGTGTACTGGGAGATCGCACGCCGCTGCAACACTGGAGGTAAGACACTGACTGGGTTTCAAGTCTTTCTTGGAGTCGTGTTGCACAGATGATCAAATCTCACAACGCCTGGAGAAGGTTTGTGCGCGCTTGAGATTGATTAAATGACAAACTGCATAGACTCACTGATCTACAAATCACCTTGTGCCACAAATAATAACTAGTCATTATGAGTTAACATTAGGGATTCTGCGCCACAGCTTGCTCAAACCGATCCCTTCAAACACCCTGTAACTTCTCAGGAACCACATTAATATGAACAGATGTTCTGATATGTGTTCATGAGTGACCTGGCTGCTCCTCTGCCCCCCTATAGGTATCCATGAAGAGTACCAGCTCCCCTACTTTGACCTGGTGCCCTCTGACCCTTCCATAGATGAGATGAGGAAAGTAGTGTGTGACCAGAGGCTGAGGCCTAACGTACCCAACTGGTGGCAGAGCTACGAGGTAATGAGAGAGCACAAATACAAACACCGCTGGACAGAAACATTGTGTTTGTTGACTTAAGTTATTGCATTTGACTGAGCGTTTAAATGTAGATATGGTGGAAACAAAAAATCTTAATTTTTATTGTACTTTATTCATACAAGGCAAATCGTTAGACATTTCCTTTGTGTGTAGTTGGTTGATTGCGTGTTGACCGACTCGAACCCTCTCACTCTTCTCCTCCAGTCTCTGCGTGTGATGGGTAAGATCATGAGGGAGTGCTGGTACTCTAACGGCGCAGCCCGCCTCACAGCTCTACGCATCAAGAAGACCCTGGCTCAGCTCAGTGTTGAAGAGGACATCAAGATGTAAGCTCGGTGTGGGACGGACGGCAGAGCCATGTAGCTCGCTGGAGACTCACAACTACAGAAGACATGAATTGTGTCCCAAAGGGCACCCTATTCCCAGTGTAGTGCACTACTTTTGACCAAGGCCTATAGAGCTCTGGTCAAAAGTAGTGCCCTATATATGCACTAGAGTGCCATTTGGGACCAGGCTACAGAGGACTGACACTACACAGGGAAAGAAAGGACTGAGACCAAATCCTGCCAGTTTAAAAGCCACTCTCCAAGTTGTGACAAGGCCTACCTCAACTTTTTATCCAAAACTACTGAAATTCCCTTCTGCCCCTTCTCTCTTCCTCCCTTTGTTCTCCTTCACCATGTTAACCCACCCTCCTCTCCTTCCCTTTTCACCTCACTACAACACTACAGCTGTTAATACTACCATTATTATCAATACAAACTGCCCTGTTCAGTTTGTTTTGTGTTCTGAGGCAGGAATTATTACTATTGTACAGTGACAGGAATTTTGTTTGAAAAAAAAAAAAAAAAAAAAAAATACATCTTAAGAAAAGATTTCCCTTCAACGGACTCGCTACATCCTGAAAACTCATTGATGTGACTTCATGCCCACATTTTTAAGTTAGAATATTGTGTTATAACTTGTTTGTTTTCATGGCAATGTATTGCTTTTGCATGTGGGAGAGTAGCACAAGCACTGTTTTTGTCCCCCACCGTCTGTTTCAGGATGAAACCAACCTACCATATAAGGCACTTCTACAGACATGTCCCAACATCAGGAGAGTAGACTGCAGCCATTCCTATACTGCTTTCAGAAGCCTGGAATAGCATGTAGTTTATTGGACAACATTTCCCATTGGTCATTTAACATTGTGTTTTTATTTAAACCGATGTAGTGTGCATTCTGCTACTTGAATACTCCACAGAAAAACATGTTGCACTCAGTCTGTGACTCACTCCTCCTTGTACGTGACTCCTACATGTATCCAATATTACATTTGGTCCAGTTTATTTTTATTTGAATGTTTTAAATCTGGCAGGGATGTTTTTTAAGGGTTTTATTTATTTGTTAATAGTTGTATTATTTCATATTTTGATGAATACACTGATATTTGATGTGATGAGGAAGCCAATGTCTCAGCCAGTCAGATGATATATAACATCTTTTTAATTCTGCATGTGATAAGTTAGCTGGGGTAGCTCCAACCTCGATAACTATCGGCTTTCACATGTTCATTCTAACAAAATGGCCTCATTTCACCTGTGGGTAGTGCTAGTGGCCAATACACTGAGCAAACGAGGCAAAACGGTGGCAATGAAAATCCTGTTTTATTATACATTACTGATGGATCTGTTTTAATTTGTATATAAACATATGTTTTCTCATTGGGGGTGTAGTCATTTTTCAGCAACATCTTCAGTGGTACTTTCAGTTTCTCTGAGATGCAGAACTCAAAGGAAAGTAGAGCAAAACACTGTCCTTTCTTGAGTTGTAGCCATCTATTTTCCCTTTTATTGGCACTGGAATAGTTAACTATCTCCCCATATTTATTTTCAGAATTTGTTTTAATTTTGATCGAACAAGGCAAGAATAGGTTGGATGTGCATTATATAATGGTTATTAGGCTAACACTTGGAACTAGGCTCTCTGAAACAGGACATGTTCTGATATTCCCTTGTTCTGCCCCTAAGCAAGGCAATTAACCCACTGTTCCCTGAGCGCCGAAGACGATGTCAATTATGGCAGACGCCGGCACCTCTGATTCAGTGGGGTTGGGTTAAATGTGGTAGACACATTTCAGTTGAACTGACTAGGTATCCCCCTTTCCCTTGTTCTGCATGCTGTCTCAACATTGGTACCTCCATCTTTTCAGAGGTAAAGATGCATTCTATTTGTTTTTCATTTTGATATAGGGTGTGTATACCAATAAATGTATGTTGCTGGTACTATAATATTGGAAAGGATTATACCACTGATTTAAGTACTTTGGGGTCAATCCTGGTATTTCATGAGCTTTGAGGAACAAATGGTTGTCAATAGAACCTAATATCATATTCCTGTCCATATTTTGGTCTGTCATGGGAATTAGTTTTATCAAACATCCTGTTCATACTGTATACACCTTCAATATTTCAAAAACCAATCTTTTCCAGAATAGTTTGTAGGTGATAGTTTTAATTTGAGTCAATGTCACTTAGATTTAGCCTACTTTAACTTCAGAACCAATTTTAAGTTGCATTTGTTTTATAAAAAATAAAGATCCAAGATTATATTTCAAATGCATTTTATTTTCCTTTACAAGAAAAAAAAAAAGCAGAGAAAGAAATGGGGAAAGCTGTATTGAAAGAGATGCAACCTCTGCCGTCGTCCAAAAAAAATTACAGTCATACAAAACATGCCACAAACTTCTTTTGTTAATATTCCCTAAAAGCGCTGCTGTAACAAACATTTTTTAAAAGGTTAGGTAAAAAACATTTTTTTGCAATCTTTATTTAAATCATAAGATATTCAAGAAATTATTTAGGCTGAAATCCAGTGAGCGGCAAAATGTCTCATGGTCTTTCCTTGAAATATAAACATACCAAGAAAAAAATAGCAATCACTGCCTCATACAACTTTTAGAGAATTACTCCATTAATTTACTATTGAGAGTGCAATTCATTCTCAGGTACGGAAGTACGGGGTTCACTTTGAATATTTAGTCATGACATACAGGCCGAGTAGCAGTTTTCACAAGATATACAAACACATTCACTTCTATAGGGAAGATAAAAATAAAACACCAATCATATTTAATAACTAATATCTCAGTCAAGGAAGAGTTTAAGATTTTCCATTTAATTTTAAATCCAATGAATAGATAGGTTTTGGTAAAACGACAAGCAGTAGCATAAATAAAAATTAAATGCACCATTGTACTCCTTTAACACAGGAAGTGATTTCTCATGTAATAACAACTTTCCATAATGGATCAACTTTCTGGACCCCGTGGCTTCTCGTCCATGTCATTGGAGAAGACCAGCCGTGTCCACATACCTATTTTAAGAAACTGACATCTTATAGCAAAAAACGCTAATAGAAAAACAGGTAAATGCAAAAACACTGGTTCATATACATAGATATTACATAGTTCGCTATTTATATATATATATATATATATATACACACACACACACACACACACAGCTTAATCTCTCATAAAATGATATCCAGTGGTAGATTTTTTAAATCAACTTTATTTCTCTACAATTTTAGATTTTTATTGATTAAAAAGGGGTTGATAGTTTGTTGCCCCCTATAGTATATAATATACAGTTTGTACACTTTTGCATTTTTCTTACGTGAGGTCAAGGTAGAAGAGTACAAGTAGAAGGGAGACGTCGTCATGGAGACTTCAGAACCCCCACACACTTTCTTTAAAGATTTATTTACTTTCATAAAAAAAGAATGCCCTTTTTTTTTTTTTAAACAAGTCTTCCCCTGCCATTTCTTCAAGCCTCCAGTATAGAACACCGTACTACCACTAGAAAACCACAATACAGGGACCTTTATAAATACACCTAGCTGTGGTGTGGTTAGACAGGCAGGGCCAGGCAGAGAAAGACCCACTACAGTAAAGTTTACAACAGTCCACTACATGATAAAGAGAGGAAGAGGCTAGATTCATGATTGATGTCATTCGAGAAAAGAAAAGATCAAAATGCAGATGGGATTTGAAGGACTAAAAGGTGAAAAACAAATGGGATATTAATCTTGCATCATTACCAGCAAGCTTTCTGCTTAATGTGTGACTTAAAGGCATTAAGCAGCAAGCGTACATTACATTTCCTTCACTCATTAGTTGGACTTGATCGTCTTGCCAAAGACTTGTTCAATTAGCGGTGTGATCCTGCTTCACTTTACATACTGAAGCTGTGTAAGCAACAATCATTCACACCTATCTCTCCCTCTCAGTCCTCAGCAACACATGGGTGACTGTTATTGTGTCAATTCCAACACGCAGAGAATGGAAAAACAATAAAAGTCGATACATATGATCAGGAGTCATTTAAAGACACCTGTTAAGCTTGTGATTGATATTAATGCGATGGCTTAACCAATAAACGATCATATAATTCCTTCTGTCTGTATACATCATTAATTAATAATAGGATTGTTGGCTCATTATTGTAAAATGATCATCAGCATAGAACAGAGAACAAACCTGCTGTTAGTTAAAGTTTCCCTGCTTGTCCGAGAAGGCTATATACTATTAGCCTAATGAAAACAACATTCTCTCCCCCCTCCACAAGTAGCAGTTAACAGTATTTATACAAAGTAAGCAGTCACTTCCCACTAGATTAATGAGGTAGACTGAGGGTCCAACTAACCCACCTTTAGTCAGTCAGAACAATAATAAAACACCTGTCTTTCTGTCTGGTGCCTCTGGAGCCACAGGTCAACTTTTATAGTATCTGACATCTTTCTCTTCTGCCTCTCAACAATACATAGTTCTTCTCTACTCAGAGCCACTGTCTTCAGGATTGTCTAGCTAGCCAATAATATCCACGTTGGGAAGTCAATCTTCACCAATGACGATGGGAACTTGTATTTTCCTTGGGGGTAGGAAGGGGGGTGTGCAGGAGGAGGATAGGTCTGCCTTTAAAAACAAAATGCATTAGTTATTTCTTAGTACTTAAAATGTCTTCTTTCTTCAAAGCTCAAGGTAAGGTCTGCCCTAAGAGTATTGATATCACATAGAATCTGAACATTTGGTAGATGTGGAGAGGATTGTATTCCATCCATAGTTACTGAAGTGGGAGCAGTAGGTAGAGGAAAGAGTTGCTTTTGGCAGAGGACACAGTTCATCCACAAAAAGACTGTCCCATCATTCGGTTGGATGTCAATAGAGGTGGTTTGTTTGCTTTTATATCCATAATGCTCTTCAAACCTTTGGCTACAGGTGTGAATGCAAACGTCTGAGTCTTTTATTGTTTTGGAGGTCAGTTTCCCTCCTCGTTCGTCAGCTTATGAACAGCTTACGAACAGCTTATGAACTGGGTAGTAGTAGTAGTAGTAATATTCTAAAGGCTTTGGCGCAGTAGTGTTCTGGCACCCGGGAGAAAGGAGGAACTCTCTCATTCCATCCATATTTTTTTCCTCTCCATTTCTCCCAGTTAGTTTAGTTCATCCACTTTCGGCAATTCCAGGCTCCGCAGTGGCAAGGGATCTTGTGCTGATCGTCCTCAAAGTCAAACTGATAGTCGTACGTCAGCTAAGAGAAGAAACAGAGAAGGTCAATAACAACACTGCTGTAACATGTATTCATAAAACCTGGTTTAGTTGTCCAAACATGCTTTACAGTAACACAATCAAGACCCCCTAAAGAGCCAGTTAAGATTTAAACGACTTTAAATCAGTGAAGGAAACTGTATATTATGTACACAGTGGTACAAAAACGGTATACTGCGTATGTACAAAAACTATAAATGGACATGCAGATGGTGCCCAGGGCTCTGTGTCTCACCTCTTCTCCCTTGGGAATCCTGCGACTGGAGATGATGATGATCTTGTCCTCTTTGTCAAACGTCACCACCTCGGCAACACAGTTGGGCGCACAGGAGTGGTTGACATAGCTGAAGAGGAAAACAGAGAGTGAGACAGGGACAAACAAGCATAATATGAAAGAGAAAATAGACCCAACACTTACCGAGCAGGGCCGCCGGTCAGAGTGGCATCGATCACATGCTCGTTGTTGGTGCGGAACATGTAGATCCCACGGTTCTAGAAGAAAAGAAGCAGGAAGAGAGGTCATATAAACGTTTCCGATCCACTGATACCTTATGGACAAAGATATTACAACCTTTGTCTTTTCACCCTCTTATTAAGTTTGTGTGTAAAATCAATAAACAATTGATCACAGCTAACGGGGATCCAAATATACTAAGAAAACAAAGACTATTGTCTGCTACTACTAGTCGACTACTACCTAGACTACTACTACTAGTCAACTACCTAGACTACTACTACTAGTCAACTACTACTACTAGTCTACTACTACTAGTCAACTACTACTACTAGTCAACTACCTAGACTACTACTACTAGTCAACTACCTAGACTACTACTACTAGTCAACTACCTAGACTACTACTACTAGTCAACTACCTAGACTTCTACTACTAGTCAACTACCTAGACTTCTACTACTAGTCAACTACCTAGACTTCTACTAGTCAACTACCTAGACTTCTACTAGTCAACTACCTAGACTACTACTAGTCAACTACCTAGACTACTACTAGTCAACTACCTAGACTACTACTAGTCAACTACCTAGACTACTACTAGTCAACTACCTAGACTACTACTAGTCAACTACCTAGACTACTACTAGTCAACTACCTAGACTACTACTAGTCAACTACCTAGACTTCTACTAGTCAACTACCTAGACTTCTACTAGTCAACTACCTAGACTTCTACTAGTCAACTACCTAGACTTCTACTAGTCAACTACCTAGACTTCTACTAGTCAACTACCTAGACTTCTACTAGTCAACTACCTAGACTTCTACTAGTCAACTACCTAGACTTCTACTAGTCAACTACCTAGACTTCTACTAGTCAACTACCTAGACTACTACTAGTCAACTACCTAGACTACTACTAGTCAACTACCTAGACTACTACTAGTCAACTACCTAGACTACTACTAGTCAACTACCTAGACTACTACTAGTCAACTACCTAGACTACTACTAGTCAACTACCTAGACTACTACTAGTCAACTACCTAGACTACTACTAGTCAACTACCTAGACTTCTACTAGTCAACTACCTAGACTTCTACTAGTCAACTACCTAGACTACTACTAGTCAACTACCTAGACTACTACTAGTCAACTACCTAGACTACTACTAGTCAACTACCTAGACTACTACTAGTCAACTACCTAGACTACTACTAGTCAACTACCTAGACTTCTACTAGTCAACTACCTAGACTACTACTAGTCAACTACCTAGACTTCTACTAGTCAACTACCTAGACTTCTACTAGTCAACTACCTAGACTACTACTAGTCAACTACCTAGACTACTACTAGTCAACTACCTAGACTACTACTAGTCAACTACCTAGACTACTACTAGTCAACTACCTAGACTACTACTAGTCAACTACCTAGACTTCTACTAGTCAACTACCTAGACTACTACTAGTCAACTACCTAGACTACTACTAGTCAACTACCTAGACTTCTACTAGTCAACTACCTAGACTACTACCTAGACTACTACTAGTCAACTACCTAGACTACTACTAGTCAACTACCTAGACTACTATTCAAGAGCCACCCACCTGTTCCTCGTAGATCTTCTCGCGGCGGTTGGCCACCTCGTTGCGGATGATGGTTCCTATATACTCGATGACCATGGTGTGTTTGTCCAGGTCCTTGGCAGCGTACAGCCCCAGGCCCTGGATTTGGGACCGGGCCAGATAGACATTGTTCTTCCACTCTGTCTTCAGACGCCGGTACTGGGAGGACTTGGAGTGGACAAACTGCTTGCTGTAGGGGGTGTTGATCTCGCCGGTGAAGGTGCTCTGGTAGGCCTTGGACATGGACGTACTGTTCAGGGTGTGAGGCCTAAGAGAGAGAGACACAGAACTAGATCAGAGTCAGTCTGCACAGTCATCATGTCAATCATTCAGTTTAGACTTGTTAGTTTACTACTAGTTTCACTGCTCAGTATGACAACATTTGATGAAACACATTATGAGGGGGTGTGGTATATGGCCAATATACCACGGCTAAGGGCTGTTCTTAGGCACGACACAACGCGGGGTATATACCACAAACCCCCAAGGTGCCTTATTGCTATTATAAACTGGTTACCAACGTACAGTGCATTCGGAAAGTATTCAGACCCTTTAACTTTTTCCACATTTTGTTACGTTACAGGCTCATTCTAAAATGGATTAACATTTATCTCCTCTCGTCAATCTAAAACACAATACCCCAAAATGACAAAGCAAAAACTGTTTTTTAGGAATTTTTCCAAATGTATTACAGATGAAAAACTGACATATCACATTCACATAAGTATTCAGACCCTTTACTCAGTACTTTGTTGAATCACCTTTGGCAGTGATTACAGCCTGAAGTCTTCTTGGGTATGACACTACAAGCTTGGCACATCTGTATTTGGGGAGGTTCTCCCATTCTTCTCTGCAGATCCTCTCAAGCTCTGTCAGGTTGGATGGGGAGCGTTGCTGCACAGCTATTTTCAGGTCTCTCCAGAGATGTTCGATCAGGTTCAAGTCCGGGCTCTGGCTGGGCCACTCAAGGACATTGAGAAGTGTCCCGGAGCCACTCCTGCGTTGTCTTAGCTGTGTGCTTAGGGTCATTGTCCTGTTGGACAGGACACCCCAGTCCTGAGCGCTCTGGAGCAGGTTTTCTTCAAGGATCTCTCTGTACTTTGCATTCATCTTTCCCTCGATCCTGACTAGTCTCCCAGTCCCTGCCGCTGAAAAACATCCCCACAGCATGATGCTGCCACCCTGCTTCACCGTAGGGATGGTGCCAGGTTTCCTCCAGACATGACACTTGGCATTCAAGCCAAGAGTTCAATCTTGGTTTCATCAGACCAAAGAAACTTGTTTCTCATGGTCTGAGAGTCCTTTAGGTGCCTTTTGTCAAACTCCAAGCGGGCTGTCATGTGTCTTTTACTGAGGAGTGGCTTCCGTCTGGCCACTCTACCATAAAGGCCTGATTGATTGCTCCACAGAGGAGCTCTGTCAGAGTGACCATCGGGGTTTTGGTCACCTACCTGATCTAGGAAGGGTCTATGTGGTTCCAAACTTCTTCCATTTAAGAATGATGGAGCCCACTGTATTCTTGGGGACCTTCAATACTGCAGAAATGTTTTGGTACCCTTCCCCAGATCTTTTCCTTGACACAATCCTGTCTCAGAGCGCTAAAGACAATTCCTTCAACGTCATGGCTTGGTTTTTGCTCTGACATGCACTGTCAACTGTGGGATCTTATATAGACAGGTGTGTTCTTTTCCAAATCATGTCCAATCAATTGAATTTACCACAGGTAGACTCCAGTCAAGCAATAGAAACATCAAGGATGATCAATGGAAACAGGATGCACCTGAGCTCAATTTCGAGTCTCATAGCAAAGGGTCTGAATACTTATGTAAATAAGGTACCTTTATTTTTAATACATTTGCAAAAAAAACATTTCGCTTTGTCATTATGGGGTATTGTGTGTGAACTGATGATCATTTTTGATCCATTTTAGAATAAGGCTGTAACGTAACAAAATGGGGGAAAGGGGAAGAGGTCTAAATACTTGCTGAATGCACTGTAATTAGAACAGTAAAAATACATGTTTTGTCCTACCCGCGGTATAAGGTCTGATATACCACGGCTTTCGGCCAATCAGCATTCAGGGCGACCCAGTTGATAATAAAACTATTACTATAGATCTATTTGGAATACTATATATTGCAGTCTTATCTCTTGCAGTGCAAGAGGATCTTGATCATACCTGCAGTTTCTCTCTAAAGTACAATAACATTATCTGTGGAGGACTATACTGCATTCTTACCTCTTGCAGTGTGTGAGGATCTTGGGTTCGGAGCGGGCGCAGCCAGTGGGGTTGATCATGAGGGGCAGCTCCATCAGAGGGTGGCGACCATAACGGAACACATAGTTCTGGCAGTTCTCCACTCCAGGCAACTGATAATGTAACACACAGGATGTTAGTGAAGTTAACAATGAAATAACATTGTCTATCTCTCAAATGAAACCTTATTTCCTCTACAGTGCACTACTGTTAACCAGAGTCATGGTGACTCTGGTCGAAAGGACTCAAAGTAGGGCACTGTATGGCTTAATAGGGTGACATTGGAGACACAAACATTGATATTATGGAAACAAATGAGAGCAGAGGGGGAAAACAAAACGGCGATGCCGATGCTGCTTTCCCAAAGGACTTCTTACCGACTCAGTGATGCGCAGCACGGCGTGGACAGTGAGGCCGTACATCTCCTCTGCCTTCACGTGATCAGTAAACAGTTTCAGCATGGCAGACTCTTCTCTCAGCTTAGCTACAGACTGAACCACTCTGTCCCAGATACCTAGAGGAAACACAGGACATGGATACAGACCAGATTAGTAAATAGCAGAGATGGAGTCAATTCCATTTAAATTACAGAAATGGCTGGGATTGCAATTCAATTCTGAATTAACGGTAATTTAGACATATTAACCTGAACTGTTGTCAGTTCTGTGACTACACATTTCAACACAGAGGGGCAGCCAGAGCAGGGTGTGGGGACAGACTTTGAGAATGTACCTTCTGGGCTGGTGTCGCGGTAGTGCAGGTCCTCCTGTCCATGCTCCAGCACCCGTACCTCAAACAGCGGCCTTCCCTCCGTCTCGCTGATACGACAACGATACCGACACCGGCGGTTAGGCACCCGCGTGCTCCAGTAGATCCTGGTAGCCTCAAAGCCCACAGGGAAGATGGCGGTCGGGGAGTGGAAGGCTTGCATCTGAGATGGCAGCAGCTGACCTACGGCGTGGAAGATGAGGCCCCCAACGCGGAACAGGTGGATGCGGTCGCCGCGTTGTAAGATACTGGCGATCTGCTTGACCTCGTCTCTCTCGATGTAAACGCGTCGGAACACGGCAAAGCCCGTCAGCTCCTCCTCGCTGGGTCCTTTCAGTTTGTGTTGGGTGCACAGCATGGTCTTGTCCCTGAAGAACATGCAACGGGCCCGGATGCCGCAGGTGAAGTGGTAGACGTTGGGGCAGCGCAGGCGGTTGCAGCTGTTGGTGGCGCCCGTCTTCTGGCAGCAGGCACAGCGGGTGCGGAGACCGCGCCTCAACGCCATTTCTACGTTCATCAGCGCGCCTCCCTGCGTCTCGTACACCTCCGTGCTCCACAGGGCGCAGTTGAGATGAACCCACAGGTCCACATCGATGTTGAGGAGCCTGGCGGGGCCGTCCGTGGCGCCATCGCCCTCCTCGTGGCAGAAGCAGCACTTGCGTTTGTCCCGGGGCAGCTTGTCAGGCCTCAGGGTGATGCGGAGACGCTCCATGAGCTCTGAGACCCCGCGGCTGCTCTCCTTCTTGGAGCCTCCTTTACGGATGGTGATGACGATCTGGAGACGCTTCCAGCGGAGGCCCTTCCACTTTTTCACCTTGGGCCGGACCACCATCTCCTCAGGGTCGGGAGAGAGGGGCCTGCTGCGGTGTTTGACCTTGGGGGAGATCACCTCCAGGCTAGGGGTTGGGGAGGTGGGGATGTCCTGGGGCTGGGGGGCTGGCTGGTCAGCAGGCTTGGCATCATAGTCTGCCTCAGCACTAGCATCAGGAGGAGGAAGGATGGCCTCAGCATCAGGCTCCATTTTGATCTGAACAGTGGTGGTGGAAGGCTCTGTTTTGACCTGAATGGTGGTGGTGGCAGGCTCTGTTTTGACCTGAATGGTGGTCTGAGCATGGCTGGAGGGAGCTTGAGAGGGAGATGCTGACTGAGAGGGATAGGCTGGCTGGGTGGTGGAGGGGGAGGCTGGCTGGGTGGTGGAGGGGGAAGCTGGCTGGGTTGGAGGCTCAGTCTCAGGCTCACTATTAAGAGCAGGGGCAGGAGGTGGAGGAGAAGGAGAGGAGGGCGGAGAGTCTTCAACAGGGATGACGGGAAGGTGGCGTACATCCAGGTCAGACACGTTAGTTGTATAACAGTGCTGAACCGGTTTGTCCTCCTGCTCCGGCAACTCCTGAGAGAGAAATGAAAGTGTTTTTAGGGATCATCTCCAGGTCACTGACAAAAAGAAAGCCATGTGCAAAGGTCTCCAGCTAACCTGACTAATAGTAATTGATTGGATTTACAGTGGCTTTTTTCCTATTTTGTTGCCTTACAACCTGGATTTTGTATCATTTGATTTACACAACATGCCTACCACTTTGAAGGCAAAACATTTTTTTTTTGTGAAAACAAAAAATAAGACAAAAAAACAGAAAACTTGAGCGTACATAGCTATTCACCCTCCCAAAGTCAATACTTTGTAGAGCCACCTTTTGCAGCAATTACAGCTGCAAGTCTCTTGGGGTATGTCTCTCTCTATAAGCTTGGCACATCTTTCCACTGCGATTTTTGCCCATTCCTCAAGGCAAAACTTCTCCAGCTCCTTCAAGTTGGATGGGTTCCGCTGGTGTACAGCAATATTTAAGTCATAGCACAGATTCTCAATTGGATTGAGGTCTGGGCGTTGACCAGGCCATTCCAAGAAATTGAAATGTTTCCCCTTAAACCACTCGAGTGTTGCTTTAGCAGTATGCTTAGGGTCATTGTCCTGCTAGAAGGTGAACCGCCGTCCCAGTCTCAAATCTCTGGAAGACTGAAACAGGTTTCCCTCAAGAACTTCCCTGTATTTAGCACCATCAATCATTCCTTCAATTCTGACCAGTTTCCCAGTCCCTGCCGATGAAAAACATCCCCAGAGCATGATGCTGCCAACAGGTTGCTTCACTGTGGGGATGGTGTTCTCGGGGTGATGAGGTGTTGGGTTTGAGCCAGACATAGCATTTTCCTTGATGGCCAAAAAGCTCAATTTTAGTCTCATCTGACCAGACTACCTTCTTCCATATGTTTGGGGAGCCTCCCACATGCCTTTTGTCCAACACCAAACGTGTTTGCCTATTTTTTCTTTAACAATGGCTTTTTTCTGGCCACTCTTCCGTAAAGCCCAGCTCTGTGGAGTGTACGGCTTAAAGTGGTCCTATGGACAGATACTCCAATCTCTGCTGTGGAGCTTTGCAGCTCCTTCAGGGTTATCTTTGGTCTCTTTGTTGCCTCTCTGATTAATGCCCTCCTTGCCTGGTCCGTGAGTTTTGGTGGGCGGCCCTCTCTTGGCAGGTTTGTTGTGGTGCCATATTCTTTCCATGTTTTAAATAATGGATTTAACGGTGGTCTGTGGGATGTTCAGTTTCTGATATTTTTGTATAACCAAACCCTGATCTGTACTTCTCCACAACTTTGTTCCTGACCTGTTTGGAGAGCTACTTGGTCTTCATGGTGCCGCTTGCTTGGTGGTGTTGCAGACTCTAGGGCCTTTCAGAACAGGTGTATATATACACTGAGATCATATGACACTTAAATGAAGTCCACCTGTGTGTAATCTAACTAATTATGTGACTTCTGAAGGTAACTGGTTGCACCAGATCTTATTTAGGCACTTCATAGCAAAGGGGTGAACACATATGCACGCACCACTTTTCCTTTTATTTATTTTTTTAAACAAGTAATTTTTTTCATTTCACTTCACCAATTTGGACTATTTTGTGTATGTCCATTACATGAAATCCAAATAAAAATCCCTTTAAAATTACAGGTTGTAATGCAACAAAATAGGAAAAAACACCAAGGGGGGGTGAATACTTTTGCAAGGCACTGTATATAGCTATTTCCAGATGCTCAAAGGATTTGACATAATAAGGGATAAAGGGTCATTTTTTGAATGTTAAGTATAGACAAGCACAGATTTATATGAGCATACTATTAAAAACTTGAGCTAAAATAATGATAATTATAAACTGGGTGGTTCAAGCCCTGAATGCTGATTGGCTGACAGCAGTGGTATATCAGACCATATACCACAGGTATGACAACACATTTTTACTGTTCTAATTATGTTGGTAACCAGTTTATAATAGCAATAAGGCCAGCCCTTAGCAGTGGTATATTGGCCATATACCACACCCCCTCTGGCCTTGTTGTTTAAATATAGCTACATCATAAATATACAGGTTATATCATAGGGAGACTGTACAGGGATGTGATCAGGATAAGGATGTTGGCGTAGGGATAGGTCTGCAGACTCAGTTGTCCTGAGTCTGCACAACACTGCCAGGACCTAGAATCAATGGAGACACATTTTTTAATTCTATATCTCTTGACACATTCATGAAAATAGTCATGGCCTCTAAATCTTGAAGTTGCATACTGGACCCAATTCCAAATAAACTACTGAAAGAGCTGCTTCCTGTGCTTGGCCCTCCTACGTTGAACATAGCAAACGGCTCCCAATCCACCAGATGTGTACCAAACTCACTAAAAGAGGCAATAATACATTTCTCTTGAAAAAGCCAAACCTTGACCCAGAAAATGTAAAAACACTAAAATCGGCCTATATCGTATCTCCCATTCCTCTCAAACATTTTTGAAAAAGCTGTTGCGCAGTAACTCACTGCCTTCCTGAAGACAAATAATGTATACGAAACGCTTCAGTCTGGTTTTAGACCCCATCATAGCACTGAGACTGCACTTGTGAAGGTGGTAAATGACCTTTTAATGGCGTCAGACCAAGGCTCTGCATCTGTCCTCGTGCACCTAGACCTTAGGGCTGTTTTTGACACCATCAATCACCACATTCTTTTGGAGAGATTGGAAACCCTAATTGGTATAAACGGACAAGTTCTTGCCTGGTTTAGATCTGATCAGTCGGGAAAGATATCAGTTCGTCTCTCTGGATGGTATGTCCTCTGACAAATCAATTGTAAATGTCGGTGTTCCTCAAGGTTCCGTTTTAGGACCACTATTGTTTTCACTATATATTTTACCTCTTGGTGATGTCATTCAGGAACATAATGTTAACTTTCACTGCTATGTGGACGATACACAGCTGTACATTTCGATGAAACACGGTGAAGCCCCAAAATTGCCTACCGTGGAAGTCTGTGTTTCCTAGACATAAGGAAGTGGATGGCGGTAAAAGTTTTACTTTTAAACTCGGACAATTTAAACTGACTCTATTACGAGGGCTGAGTCACTGGCTTACTAGTGCTCTTCCATGCCGTCCCTAGGAGGGGTGCGTCACTGACGTGATCTTCCTGTCCGGGTTGGCGCCCCCTTGGGCTCGTGCGGTGGTGATCTTCGTGGGCTTTACTCAACCTTGTCTCAGTGTAGTAGGTTGGTGGTCTGTTGATATCCCTCTAGTGGTGAGGGGGCTGTGCTTTGGTAAAGTGGGTGCGGTTATATCCTGCCTGGTTGGCCCTGTCCGGGGATATCAGATGGGGCCACAGTGTCTCCCGACCCCTCCTGTCTCAGCCTCCAGTATTTATGCTGCAATAGTTCATGTGTCAGGGGGCAAGGGTCAGTCTGTTATATCTGGTGTAATTATCCTATCTTATCTGGTGTCCTGTGTGAATTTAAGTATGCTCCCTCTAATTCTCTCTCTCCCCCTCTCCTCCCGGAGGACCTGAGCCCTAGGACCATGCCTCAGGACTACCTGGCCTGATGACTCCTTGCTGTCCCCAGTCCGTCTGGTCGTGCTGCTGCTCCAGTTTCAACTGTTCTGCCTGCGGCTATAGAACCCTGACCTGTTCACCGGATGTGCTACCTGTCCCAGACCAACTGTTTTCTAATCTCTCTACCGCACCTGCTGTCTCAAACTCTGAATACTCGGCTATGAAACACCAACTGACATTTAACTCCTGAGGTGCTGACCTGTTGCCCCCTCTACAACCACTGTGATAATTATTATTTGACCCTGCTGGTCATCTATGAACATTTGAACATCTTGGCCATGTTCTGTTATCTCCACCCAGCACAGCCAGAAGAGGACTGGCCACTCCTCAGAGCCTGGTTCCTCTCTAGGTTTCTTCCTAGGTTCCTGCCTTTCTAGGGAGTTTTCCCTAGCCACCGCTCTTCTACATCTACATTGCTTGCTGTTTGGGGTTTTAGGCTGGGTTTCTGTATAACACTGTATAGCTTTATAAATACATGTGATTGATTGATTGATTCTCTTATAATGGAGAATAAATATAAAAAAGTAGGCCTTTCTGATTAAATTAGGAAATATCACATTCCTGAAATAAATAGAATGCAGTGGGACGTACCTGTTTGATGAGTGAGAGGATGTCCACCTGTTTCTTCAGAGTGCAGCCTGGCAGAGAAATATCAAACTGTCTCAGCCACTCTGCATTCTGGCTGGGTGAACTACCTTCTATACCACCAGTCTTCACACACAGGGCACCTGAGGGGAGACTTCACTGTTACCATGATTGGTTTTATCAATAAATGTATATGACAATTTTATGTTCTGTTTCTGCAATACATTTATCTAGCTAACCATGTTCTCAAAAGTAAGACGGAGTAAATTCAACCTGGAGAAACTTTAAAAACTCAGATCTAGGATCAGCTTATCCTCCTCGCTAAACCTTAGGTTTCTGGTTAGATCAGTATTTAGTAGGTAACAACATTGTATCTACATTCTATTTGGGACTTTCTAAGTGTGAAGATAAATATAATACAAGTCAGCTGGAGGTCCAGTACCTGGTTGTACGGGTTCTTTCCCTGGTCCTGAGACTCCTGCCCTGCCTGGGCTGGGAGAGAAAGCTACCTCATAGGAACCAGGCATCCGTATGTGCAGCAGCTGAGCCACCACCACCATCACATGGTTCAGATTCTAGAGAAATATACGTCAACCAATCAATCAATATCGTGGTTGTTTTCAATGAGACACAGTTCATGGTTCAGTTCAGACAGGAGATAGCCTGGTCCCACATCGGTTTGTGTCATATTGCCCAACATGACGCAACAATTACCATAGGAGTTGGTAAGACAGCACAAACTGATCTGGGACCAGTCTAGATAGGAGAGGGGTTGAAGTGAAAATGAGAGTGGGTGGGAAAGGGGTGTAAGGATGGAAGGGGGTTAGCTCAGTACCTTGGCTGCAGCGGAGGACAGTGATAAGGTCACAGCAACCTCGTTGCTCTTGGCTTTGTCCCAGGGGTTGGTTGTAGACACCGCCTTGCCATCAGCTGCTTCAAACGGCTTGTTCTCTGGAAACACTGGACAAGGACAGAAAAAAGGTGACGTAGACTGGCAAGACAGAGGGAATTCATAAGTTATTTCAGAAGTGATAGTCCAAATATTAGTTTTTTTATGTACATTTTAAAGTATTTTAGTTATTGAGCAATGCTCTTAGATGCTCAAGAACCACTTACAATAAGTGCATTTTCAACAAGTATATTTTTTATGCCTGTATAGTGGTCCTACCAGGGATGGCAGTGCGGGGGATGAGTGGTATGGTAGGGGAGATGGTTCTCTCCGTCTCCTCCTCTTTGGGTTCTCGGAAGCAAGGGAAGCGTAGCGCCTCGTCACCTAAGTCACACTCAGGAGAGGACGCTGGGACGATACTATCGGGGTCGCTGTCCTCGTCACTTTCCATCCTGAAAGATGCAGGCCATGTCTGAGATTAACCTCATACTAAATAACTACTCATTATTATTGGAGTACTTCTTTAGTATTGAGAGAAAAATTGATGCTCTCCGTCCTGGAAAATACAGTTGGTCAGTCTGAAGGCCTGGGTAATATAATGGGAGGTAATATACATGGCAGAGAAGTAGAGGAGGATGGTCGTCCTCAAAATATTGAGGAAAAGTTTAAAACAGTAACAGCAATGTGACCCCAATAAAAGCATGTCATCCCATTGGCTTAGGCTATTTAAAAAGTTATTTTTCTCAAATGTATTTTCACCCATCCTCCTCCAAAACGCTTTAAATCACTAACATACAGTAGATACAGTACATGTCACGCAGAGACGCAGGATTCAGACAGGCTCCGTATCATACCTGATGTCCTCGTTCTGGTTGTGAGGTGGGGTGGGGAGCGCTGCTAAAATATCCACACTCTTCACCTCCTCAGTCACAGAATCTACAGACAAATTATAGAGATACAACTGTTAACATACTGTTCAGCTGCTCATCAAGTCGGACTGCACTCTACAAAATCCTTACATTGTTCCCATCCGGCTCAAAGGACGACGAAATTGCTGAGGGTTTTAGATTACACAATTCACTACCTGAATTTTGGGGTGGCTGTACAAAACCCTACAGACGTTCAGAAGGGAGACTAAGTGTGATTTTATTTTTAATAAAAATAAAAGCCTCTTCTTACCCATAGTGTCCTCTGTGTTCTCTGTTTCCTGTTCCTCAGTCAGCTCCTCCACAGCTGTAGCCCCGTTGAGCAATTTGTGCTGCACCGAGGGGGGTGGTGTGGGGGGCAGGGAAGACGGGGGTGTCGGTGGATTACTAAGGTTACTCTGTTAGGATATAGGGTTAGCCAAGGTTACACAGTTGACAGTGGGATAATTGAGAGCAATAAAAGTGCATGAAGTCATATGCACATCTTCTTAAACTTAGTTGCTGGGCGAGTGAATATATACTGAACAAAAATAGAAACGCAACATGTAAAGTGTAAGTCCCATGTTTTATGAGCTGAAATACAGGATCCCAGAAATGTGTCATATTTCTCTCAAATTTGGTGCACAAATTTGTTTACATCCCCGTTAGTGAGCATTTCTCCTTTGCCAAGATAATCCATGCACCTGAGAGCTGTGGCATATGAAGAAGCTGATTAAACAGCATGATCATTCCACAGGTGCACCTTGTGCTGGGGACCATAACAGGCCACACTAAAATCTGCAGTTGTGTCACACAACACAATGCCAAAGATGTCTTAAGTTGAGGGAGCATGCAATTGGCATGCAGACTGCAGGAATGTCCACCAGAGCTGTTGCCAGAGAATTGAATGTTCATTTCTCTGCCATAAGCCACCTCCAACATCATTTTAGAGAATTTGGCAGTACATCCAACAGGCCTCACAATCGCAGACCACGCGTAACCACGCCAGCCCAGGACCTCCACATCCAGCTTCTTCACCTGCAGGATGGTCTGAGACCAGCCTCCAAGGACAGCTGATGAAACTGAGGAGTATTTCTGTCTGTAATAAAGCCCTTTTGTGGGGAAAAACTCATTCTGATTGGCTGGGCCTAGCTCCCCAGTGGTAGGGCCCTCCCAGGCCCAGCCATGTGCTCTGCCCCTGCCAAGTCAAGTGAAATCCATTGATTAGGGTCTAATGAATTTATTTAAATTGACTGATTTCCTTTTATAAAATGTAACTCAGTAAAATCGTTGAAATTGCTGCATGTTGCTTTTATAGTTTTGTTCAGTATACACACTAATACTCCTGCATCAAGAGCAAGATGCAGCTGGAAATTTGGACCACAACAGTAAGTCCATGCTGTACACATCAGGTTGCTTAACGGAACATACCTTGGTGAGCAGCTGAGAGTAGTAGTCTGGGATGTTTCCCAGTAACGCATTTCCAAAGGAGCCCTTGAGCTGGGCCTTGCCGTTGGCTGGGCTGCTGCCGAAGGGGGCGAACAGGTCCAGACTGGCAGTGATGGAGGGCTCCATCAGGGGAAGGAGAGAAAGACCCTGGAAGAAAAGAATGTCAACAGTGGCATCCTACCAAACATGCACTGTGTAAATAAAGTGATTTTTTTTTATTGAGCGCTTTTCATCACACATTAATTGAAGAAAAGAAAAACTGAAAACATTCAAATCAATGTTTCAGTTACACCCTTTCATTAAATTCAAGTGTCACACTACATTTCAGTGAGACAAGGTGTCACCTGTTTCAGTTGTTTCATCAGGGCCTCAGTGCTCTTCCCAACCTCCTCTTTCTTCTTCTTACGGGACTGGGGCGCTCGTTCTCCAGGCTTGTTGGACCGCTTTGCCTTGGCAACAGGAGCCCTCTTTGTGATGGCCTGCAGATCCTGTGACAAACAAAAGCAATGAAGCAAGGAATTAAATCATCCCATTTGAGAGGACTACTACCATAAAGAAATACATTTTCTAAAACATTCTATAAGCCCTATTTGCACGGGACTCGTATTACTATAGAACGTCTTATGTAATTACTACCCCAGCATGTCTGTTTTTCCAGTCGACTAATCGGACGGGATTAGTTTTACCAAACTGCCCCCTGTAAATTTGTTTGTTTTTTCTCATTCAAAATTTACCGTTATGATGGAAGCCTGGAGGCTGTTCTAGGTGTGAAGATATTTCAACTTGTCTAGGGATAGCCTTACATTGGCTTTCAGTTCAAAGAAAGTCAAAACAATATCAATAAAA
Organism: Salvelinus namaycush; assembly: GCF_016432855.1. Lineage (NCBI taxonomy): Eukaryota > Metazoa > Chordata > Actinopteri > Salmoniformes > Salmonidae > Salvelinus > Salvelinus namaycush. The sequence goes on along the minus strand of NC_052320.1, from coordinate 10,406,693 downwards.
ACCATGAACTGCATGGAGACATTTAATTAACTAACATAGTTGGCAATTCATCAATTCATTGGCACAAATTCATCCACTTCAACTTTTAAAAGAGAAGTAGATCTGTAGGCATCCATAGCACTTTGTTTTCAGCATCAATTTGTTCCCATGTTCTTACCCAAACTGTGTGCAACACCGGTTAAACTCAAATATCCCTCAAAACACAGGGACGGGATAAGGACTTTGGAGTTTGATGAAAAACAATAGCTTTTTTGGGGAATAATAACCTCCATGCCAAGTAAAAATGACTGACATGGCAGATTCTGACCGGACAAAATTTACAGATGTGGTCTTTTGTGAACGTAATTACATTACCCGACCTCCCCCAGTAAAACTAATCCTGTCCAATTAGGGCTTAAGTCTATTTCTATGACTAGTACCTACTAGTTTTCAACATGGAGAAGAAAGACATCTGTAATGGACAGGATATATCCAACTCACCTCCATGTTGCGTGGAGTCCCCTGTAGTTTCTGCTCCAGCATGGCCAGCTTGCTGTTGATGTGTCCGTTTATCTCGTTGTGGATGCCGTCAGAGGGCCTCTGAGCTGCCAGCTGCAGATTCTTGGTCCTCAGGAGCTTCTGCAGTAGCTGTTGTCCTGTCTCAGTCCTGGGGACGTGGGCTCCAGGGTCCCCTCCTAGTCCAGGACCATTGTTACCAAACTCTCCAACTGGCTCCCCAGTCACCTCCCTTTTGATGGCCCCAGAGTGAGGACCACTACTTCCTTCCCCGTCACAGGTCAACTCCCTAGGCTCCTGTTTGATGTTCTGTAGGGTCATCTTACATAGAGTTCCCTCTCTGGAGCCTGGTGGAGGTTGAGGACCACCCTGGTTCACTGAGCACTGTTGTGGATGCTGTTGGCTCTTCGGTCCACTCTCACCCTTCTGAGGTGAAAGCCTATTCGGGGGGACTTGGCTCTGGGTTGTGTCGCCACTTTCGGCCTTAAGCCCAGGGTAGTCCAGGGGACTCTTGGATGCTCCAGGCGACCTGAGAGGAAAGGGCTTGATCTGACTGTAAGGACTACCTTTCCCAGCTGCCCCGTCGGTTACAGACGGAGAGGCAACGTGGGTGGAGTGTGGCGTGCCTGGGGTAGCTGGGCTCATGCCTGCTTCCTGTTTCTGGATTGAGGATCCTGCAGGGGAGCCTGCGTGGGAGGGAGAGCCCTGGAAGCGTTTTTGAGCCATGTGGAGCTGTTGTTGCTGGTGTTGCATGACTTGGTTTGGGTTGGGTTGACGCATCCCCAAACCCTGTGTCATGGCATGCCGCTGGGGGTCTCCTGGGGAGTTGGCCAGGGGCTGATGGGGAGACATGGGCCTGATCTGGCAGCCTTGGGGGGGCCCACCACGTACCTGACCCACGGGGGAGCGAGTCATGGGCAGCTGGCCTCTCATCTGGTGTTGTTGGGCCTGTTGCTGCATCATCTGCTGCTGTTGGACACTCAAGGCGTACTGAGGCGAGGCTCCTGGCTGCTGCTGTTGGACTACAGGTCCCATGATCCCTTGCTGCTGCATCTGAGGAGTCACCACGCCCGGTGGTTGGCCGGGGGCTATCATCCCTGGTTGTTGCGGGGAGCCCAATCCCCCTGGTTTCCCCAGAGCTCCTCCATAGTGCATCTGCTGGGCCTCCAGACCTCCAGGCATTCTCTGGACCTGTCCCACCTGCTGCCCTAGACCAGGGGGCCCCTGGGGCCTCATCTGCCCTGACTGTCCCTGACACACCTGGAGCCTCATCATCTGGCCCGGTTGTTGTTGCTGCAGTTGGAGCTGGCGCTGTTGGACCATGGCCTGGATGTGCTGGATCTGCTGGTTGGGGGTGAGGTGTCGGAGCTGGGGGTTCTGGGCTATGATAGCCTGGATGTTGACTGGGGTGCGTATCTGACCCGGTGGACCTCCAGGCCTCTGGCCAGGCATCATGACCTGCTGCTGGGTTCTCAGCATGCCCATCATGGCCTGCTGCTTTTGCTGCTGGGCCTGCTGTGCCATGAGGGCCTGTTGCTGGGGACTAGGGTGGCCTGGCATACCAGGGACAGGCTGAGGCTGACCAGGGTGGTTCTGTTGACCTATCACATTCTGCATCTGGCCCATACTGTCATGTTGTTGTTGCTGTTGTCCAATTGGGTCTTGGGCTTTCTGCATAAGATTATGTTGTTGTAATTGTTGTTGTCGTTGTTGCTGTTGCTGTTGTTGGGCCATGAAACACATCTGCTGTCCTTCCTGCTTGACGGTGACCAAACCAGACTTTGAGGGATCAGCATTGAGGGAACTCTGTCGCTGTAGAGAGGTTTGTTGATGAAGCTGCTGTTGCTGCTGCTGTTGTACTTGGGGATGCATGCCAGCCTGTTGGTAAACTGCTTGCTGTTGAAGTCCAGCTTGAGTATTTTGAGGAGGTTGTTGTTGTTGCTGTAATGCCGGTTGCTGCTGCTGCTGGGCCATGTACTGCTGCTGTTGTCCTACTGCCGCCTGTTGCTCTCCAGAAGCCCCTGGTTGGGTCATCTGGCCCGGGATTGAAGGTCCAGGTCCACCCTGCTGTGGAGGGGTCCTAGAGATAGGACTAAGGATGCCACCCTCCCCCTGCTGCAGCCCCTCAGCTGGTTGAGGGGTGACACGAGTGCTCCCCCCTGCTGAAGCTGGAGAAGAGCCCATTTGACCTGGGGTGGCAGGTTGAGAGAGTCCTCCATGGGAGTCTTGAGACTGGTTGGGTTGGCTGATGAAGCCCTGTGGTGGTGGTTGAATGAGCTGTTGTTGTGCCACTTGTTGCTGCTGCTGTAGCTTCAGTTGCTGCTGCGCCAACATGCGCTGAGCCAGGATTTGTTGTTGTTGAGGTGTGAGCTGGGCCTGGCCAGGTCCTCTGAGTCCATGGAGCTGAGGGGATCCCACTACTCCCTGCTCACCCATCATGACCTGAGGTCTCTGTTGCTGCTGTATACCTGTCTGGGCCCCCGTCATGCCTAAAGGCTGGTTCAGAGGCTGCCCTCCCATCAGGGTCTGAGGTGGCTGGGGCACAGCCTGGCCTGGTACTGTAACCTGGGGCAACATGGCCTGGTTGGGCATCATTCCCTGTTGGAGGTTTGGTTGTTGACCCATCAGAGGGTTACCCATGATGCCTGGCTGTGATTGTGGCAACATACCTGCTTGGCCACCTGGATGTGGTATGGGCTGCTGGCCTTGCATCATCGCCTGTTGTTGCTGCTGCTGCTGTAATTTCTGAATCATCTGCATCCTGTGTTGTCTCTCCTGGAGAAGTCTTGGGTCTGCTCCTTGGACTCCTCCTGGACCCTGGGGGAAGAACGCTGCAGGTGGACCACCAGGAGGACCAGGGGGTCTAACTCCCAGAGTTCCAAGGTGCTGGCCTCCTCCTAGGAACGGCTGCCCCTGTGGGGGTATTCTGACGGGCATACCTCCCTGGGGCGGGATTCCTGGAGGTTGGCTCATCACAGGAGCCCCTTGCTGGCCCATCATCTGCCCAGGCATCTTGGAGAGACTGTGGGGCCCCTGGGTAGAGGGCCCTGGGGCCAGGAGACCAGAGCACTGCTGGTGCTGCTGCTGCTTGCTTCTGTACTCTGCAATCAGGTTGGTGTGTTCCTTCTGCTGCTTTCGTACCTGAAACATAACAAGAGATACGGGTTAACAGGTGCCTAATACCATCTTAAGACTGGAAACATGAGGGTGGGTGGATGGAGAGGGTAAGGATTTTCAGAGTTTCTTCCCCACCTGGTCCAGCTGTTTCTGGATCTTGCTTTGCTCCTCAGTGACCAGCTTGAGCTTCTCTGCATCAGCCTCGGCGAACTCGCGACCTGCCTTCTTGGCAGTGCGCTGCTTGGCACACAGAGCCTTGCGGGACTTGCGGTGAGCTCCGATCTGCTCCTCCAGGAACTTCAGCTGCATCTGCAGCAGCTGCTGGGTGTGCAGGAGCCACTCCTCATACTGGTGCTGCTCTGCATCGTCTGGTAGGGAGAACAGGGGGTGATTAGTTGACCAATTCAAATCAGGTTGGCTTGTACTGGACTACATCAAATATGTGCAATGGCTGGGGGTACTCAAGGAGAGGTTTGGGAAACACTGGACTACATCAACTAACTGAAATACATTTAAGTATTATAAAGATTAAACATTTGTAGAACTTACTGATGATCCCTTGAACAAACTGAGGAGGGTTGGGTCTTGATTGTGTTGGGTCACTGCATTCCCCTTCCTAAAAATAAAAAGTAGTCAAAATATATCAAATCAGCTAAACGAATCAAGTGATTGTGTTTTGAAGATCCCATAGCAATTGATCTGCTTTACAAAATAAATATTGTGAACACATATTGTCCTGGTTATGTTTGGACAAGTGACACTGTACCTTAGATGGGCCAGATGCGAGTTGACCCTGAGGGTCTCCTGTTCCTGGTGCTGAAGCTAGTCTCTGGGCCAACAGAGAGACCTGTTGCCTGTTGATGCCAGAGGGAACCCCCATTGGGTCCTGTGCCAAAACTCTCTTGATGCCCTTCAGTGCCACCATCTTCGCCTTGGCGATGGGATCCATGATGTCGTCCGTCACAAACTTGTCTAGATCTGTGAGCAAGCAGAAACACCAGGTCAAATATATGAAAGCAAAGCGTCATGATTCAAACAAGAGTCATGATTCAAACAATCTCAAGAACTTCTATGTATTTACCTTTATCAGGGAAGAAGTTATTAGCCAGAGCTGACTGTTTGACCATCTGCTGCGGCTGAGGGTTGAGTCCTGGGTGAATGCCTCCTGGCTGCCCCCCCCTCATCACTCCTTGTTGCTGAGCCATGGCAGCCATGTGCTGCGGCGCTATCCCGGGTTGTCCCATGAGCCTTTGCTGCTGCAAAAGGTGTGGAGGGCGTGGCACCATACCTGGCAGTCCCATCATGCTCTGGGGTGAGGGGCAGTGGTGCTGGGGCAGCATGATATGTCCAGGACCCCCCTGGGGGTTGGGGTGGCCTCCCATCACCCCCTGGTGGAGGGAGCTGAGCTGCTGCTGTTGCTGCTGTTTCTGCAGCTCCTTCTTCTCGTGCTCCAGCAGGTCCTGGATCAGCAAGGGAAGCTCGCTGGCTTCAAGGGAGCTCTCGACTTTGTCTAGATCCACGGCAGGGGAGTGCTGTCCCCCTCCGTCGGGCAGCCCCAGGGGGTCCTCCCCCAGGGAGGATAATGAATCAGCCGGACCCGGCAGAGGGTATGGGAGCCCTCCTAACCGCACTGAGCTCAGTGAAGCACCCTGGTTCTCTGGTTGAGTGGAGGGTTTGTTTGTTTGAAGGAGCATGGAGACAGCATCTCCCATCTCATCCTTCACCACAGCTTGGCCTGGCTCCAGCTTTATCCTGGAGATGCCGGCAGACTCAGAGGAGGAAGGATGGAGAGTTGAGGAGGACATGGAACCCCCTGTGTTTGGTGTTGGGTTTTGCTCAACTTTTGGTTTCTGTTCCACTTTGTTGTCCTGAGCCCCAGAGGTACCTGGAGTTTCACCCTCTGCTTCCACCAACCGCAGCTGGTCCGAGAACACATCCTTGGGGTCCCCTTGGTCCAGCTCGGGGTCCGTATAAGCCAGCAGGTCAAACTCGTCACTGTTGAGTAAGTCATCTAGGTGCGGGTCCGTGGTTTCCAGGTTGTCAAGATTACCCAGGTCATCGTCACCCTTATCAGGGTCTAGATCCAGAGCCAGGTCATCCTCATCTTCCACCCCCTCATCCCCGGGGGCATCTCCTAGCCCTTTGGGGGCAAACGGGTCCTCCAGGTCGTGCTCGGGAAGATCAACACTAGATTCCCCTGGAGCTCCAGCCTGGGTCTCTGTGGAGGTCTGGTGCTGCTGCCCAGAGTGAGAGCTGAGAGTGTTCGGGGTCTGAGGAGTGCCTGTCTGGGATTGGAGATGGGGTTGTTGTTGCTGCTGCGAAGAGCCAGTGCTCTGCTGTGGCATTAATAGACCCATACTACCCTGCTGTAGCCCCAGCCGTGAGTCTCTGACCCCATCAGTCTGAGGGTCCATACCCTGAGGCACTGGATGCTGAACAAACTGGCTGGGGGCCATTTCCTGCTGCTGGGGGATGTAGAGGCAGGGCCGTTGCTGGGGCCCTCGTTGGGGAATCTGGGGCCCCAGGGGCAGCCTCTGGGAGTTGTGCCTTAGCTCGATGAACTGTGGTGGGGGTCCTCCGGGGTCCATGCCTGGCTGCATGGGTTCCCCTCCAGGGCCAGGCACCAGGCCACGGGGGTTAGCCATACCCTGCTGCATGGCCTGCTGGATGTTGAGGGGAGCGTTGAGGTGGTGCCTGGGGCCCACACCCTCCATGCCAGGCTGAGGGAAGTGACGGGGACCTGGGCCCTGCTGCCACTGCCCAGGGAACTGAGGACGACCATACATGCCTTGGTGGGTGGGTGGCCCTGGTTGTCTACAAAAGACAAATACAGACAACAAATGCAAAACATGTACAGCAAGCTAATGAGACTAAGTATTGTGCACAAAGGTTATCTTTGCTGAAAACAACTCCTGATGGCATTTATTTCAATGTACAGCTATGTGTGCATTTAAGAAATAGACGTAAAGAGAAGTAAGAAGGGGGGGGGGGGGGGGTTTGAGTGCATACCTGAGCTGGTTGGGGTCCAACATGGCAGGGGTCCCTGGGGGTGGCGGACAGCCAACATCCATGGGACCCACAGCATGGGGCATCTTCCCTGCCAATGATGCCGGGGCACCAGCAGCAGTAACTGCACGGTCCTACAGGGACAAACAACAAGGACCTACTATTAATTCAAAAACTATCAATCCCCTCAGGAGCATTTAAAACAAAATACTAAGAACCCGCTGAGAAGGGTTCAGTAGGGCTAACTGTATCAAAACGTTTTGCAATGGAGAAGGACAAAAAAAGCATTCTTATTGGACAGGTACTGCCTCCCAGTTCCAAAACATTTTTTAACACAACCCAAGTTGATTTCAGACATTGTTTGACATAGGACAGTGTACCTGTGGGTAGGGTGGTGGAGCACGGTGGGCTTTGTCTTGCTGATAGGCTGCCATGTCTCCTCCAGGCCAACCGGTGGCAGCACTGCTGGTTGCTGCGGCCTCTTTCTCCTGCCGGATTGAGTTTCGCTGCATCTGCTGCCGGATCAAAAACTCCCTCAGTTTCTGTCGCTATCAGAGGAAAATAAGAAATACAGGCCAGAGGTCGTCAGGACAAAAAAATGACAAATATTTACCTGTAGATGTTGAAAGATTCAGAAGCCCTGTGGTGGAATAAAGGAGATCCTCATCAAATAGAGCATGTACCTGTCTGTGCTTCTCCAACTCAGAGGGGCTGAGGCCCAGTAGTGAAGGATCCTGAACTGCTGACATGTCGGGCATCTCCTGGGCACCGGGCATAGCCCCCGGGGGGTGAGGTGCCTCCGGGGGGCGGGGGGCTGTGGGGTCCTGTAGGGGGGGCATCCTGGAGTGGAAGTCGGCACCTATAGTCTGAGTCTGTTGTTGGAGTTGTTGTTGTTGTTGGAGTTGTTGCTGGAGTTGGAGTTGTTGCTGGAGTTGTTGCTGTTGTTGTTGTTGTTGGAGGAGTTGTTGTTGCTGCTGTTGTTGTTGTTGGAGGAGTTGTTGCTGTTGCTGGGCCATTTGATAGGCTATGTTGGGGCCCCGGCTGAACCCATGCGGTCCAGAGGGTTTCCCAGAGAGAGGGTCCCCCACAGGGGTGGACGACGGGGGGAGTGAGGGAGGCTGGTTGGGGTGAGGTGAGCCTCTAAAGCTGGGGGTGCCCTCGGGAGCAGCAGAGGTGGGCCGGGGGGGCTTGTGCAGAGCAGCGAAGGGGTCCCTGGATTGGGGGCGCGAGGGGGGGCGGGAGTAGGGGTCAGGGGACTGGAAGCGGGAGGTGGAAGCTGGGGACTGGACAGAGAATGCGTCGTTGGAGGGGGCTCCAGGAGTGAGGGGGGAGAGGGAGCTGCCCTGGGACTGGGGGCTGGAGGGGACCCTGGGGCAGGACTCCTGCTGAGTCTGAGGGTGCCTCTGCTGGGGGAGGGGGGAGCAGCTGTCCCCAGACAATGGCCTTGGGGTGAGGGGAGGCTGGGCATAGGGGTCCTGGAACGGGGTGGAAGGGGACTGGCGGTAGCCCTCAGAGGGGTGGTTGGGTGAGGCTCCGGGATGGAGTACCACCCCACCCTCTCCTTGGTGCATCCGTGGTGTCATGGGAGCCTTAAACAAGCCATCCCCAGAGTCCAGCATCCCTGCAGGGGAGCCCGTGTTACTCAGGTCCTGGCGTCCCGTGGAGGAAGAGCGGGGAGAGGGTCCCCCGCTCATATCAGCCCTGTACTGCCCATGTCCCATCCCAGAAGGCGAGGACACCTGGGAGGGGGAAGAACCGTATTCTGGACGCCCCATCCCCTGCTGCTGGCCTCGGAACGGGTCTCCATAGTGGGTGGTGTGGGGCGGGGAGAAGAGAGGAGAGTCCCCGGGCCCTCCACCCCTGGACCGAGGGCTTTCTGGTGGGCCTAAGTGCTCCTGAGAGCCCTGCTGTGACTGGGGCAGGTGACCCTGGATCTGCTGTTGCTGCGGCCTGAAGAAGGGGTCGACCTGCTGAGCCCGCCGGGGATTCCCTGGCTGCATGTCGAAGGGGCCAAGGCTAGCCGGGTGTCCCTGAGGGGCCTGTGGCCCGGGGTGGGGGTAACCTGAGGAAGAGGCCTGGCCCTGCATGGGGCTGGAGGCGGTCTGATGGGAGGAGTATGGGGTGGAGGGGTGGGGGGACTGAGGAGGCAGCTTGGCAAAGGGATCTGTCCGCATATCTGCCGATGCCGAGCCCGGGGTCTTGACAGGACCGTCAGGGAAGAAGGTGGAAGAGGATCCCGAGTCAGGGTGGAAAGGGAAGGGGCTCTCCGCCGAGCTGGGTTGGGAGGAGGTGGAGACGGAACCTGAGGGCGGGGGGATCTGGAGGTGCAGGTTGGGACGTTCACCTTTGACCCGAACACCACCACCTCCACCCCCCTCTGTCTTGATAGGCCGACACACCTGGCTCTCTGCCTGCTGTGGAATGAGAAGAGACAGTTGGAGAGAAGCAATGAGGCTGCATACAGTGACAACCTTATGCTTTGGGCTGGTTTCCTGAAGATTAAGACTTCAAGTGGACTTAGTTTAGGAGTGGGGTTGATCTGGGTCAATGAAGCTGGCCCTATGAATCAATGCTCTGGCCTAAACTCTCACCTTCTGTGCCTTGTTGATCCGCTGAGCCGCTCGATTGTCTTTGGCCTTTTGCAGAAAAGGAACCTTGTCAGCAGCTGAAATCTTCCTCCAGATCTTCATGATCTGTTTACAGCGACTGGACCAGTCTGTCAGGGAGGAGAGAGGATCACAATTTACATTATTTCTATTCCAGTCAACTGAAGTCAAAACATTTGATATTTGGTTCATTTTCAGCGATAACAAAAGTTTGTTTCATTAGAACTCTGGAAGCACCATCTCTTTCACAGCAAACAAATACATCAAAACTAGAATATTCCACGTTTTCATAGTATTTTATTTTGACTCTTAACTCACCTGGGTAGTCCCGTCTGAGAGTGGGGAAGTTTGTGTTTGCGTAGAGTACAGGGGAGATGGTGGACATCTCTCCTAGCTCCTCGTCCTTCTCCCAGCGCTGGAGGCTGCGCTGGTTATAGGACAGCCCGTCTCCATCTGCATCGGTCGGGGTAGGAGGGGTGGAGGGGGTGGCTGGGGTGGAGGGGTTGGCCCACGGGCTCTCCTCTCCACCATCTGGACTGAACAGGCCACCCCTTTCCCGCATGTCAAAGAAGGGAGACTGAGAAAGTCCAGGGAAGGAGTCCATCATACCAGCGGAGGGCAGGGATCCTGAAAGAGATCAGCTTGTATGAAAGACATGTCCTGTTTTACCATGACCTTTGAACGGCCATGAGCGGTTCCTGAACATAAAGGGTCCTTTACAACAACAAACTATTGCTCCATATAGCATCACACTGTTCGCCTTTTCTAGTCCTTTCTCTAAGTCAGATGTCTAAGTTCAACATCACACTCATTTCTAATTCCTCTAAAAGTGCGCTCTCTAGGTATGATAGTGTGAAAGGGTATCGATTCCCCCTAGCAGCGCTCAGGTCTGTACCACTCACTACCTGTGAGAAGGCTCCTCTGTGGCAGACTGCTGCAGTTCATCTCCCCCTTTCCTCCCTCTAGGATGGGCCTCATGCTGCTCTGTAGGGACCCTCCTAGAGACACTCCCTCTGATGACCCCAGGACCTTCCTGAAGAACTGCTCAGAGTCCTGACTCTCCATGCCCTCAGGAAGTCCTGGGAGAGAGAAAAAACACGAGTGTAGGACAGTGGGCAAAAACATCCACCAAGACCAAATTGATAGCATGTCAAAACACAATTCCTGTAAGTTAGTAGAAAAGAAAGTCTTGAAGTGTCAATTTTATTAAAATTGGCAACATTTTAGCATCTCTGATCTCTTACCTTCATTTTTCTCCTTTTCGGAGCCTTGAGGATCCGTTGAGCCCTGATCTTTGACAGCTGAAGACAACACTGATCCCTCGACCTGAGCCTGTGATCCCTCACCCCCCTCCTGCTTCAGGTGCATCCCAGCTCCCATCGCTCGCTCCCGGACCTCCACTGTGTCAGGAGCGGTGGGTCTGGCCCCCCGTGCGTGAGGCAGTGGAGGACGTAGGAGACCCATGGCCCCATGATGTCTCTGTCCTGGGGTAACCAGGAGAGCCTTTTTACTCAGGTCCATCAGTTGTTTCCCAAAGAATGCCTCCTACACACACATAGACAGAGAGAGAATGATGATGTTAGCCTATATGGAGTTGAATGGTCACTAGACATTCTGGGCAGGTTTCCCAGACACAGATTAAGTCTAGCCTTGGACTAAGAAGCAACTTCAATCGAGAATCTCAATTGAGCATGCTTTGTAGTCAATTAGGCTAAATTTGTATCCGGGAAACTGGTCCTTTAGGTTGCCATATGAAGGCCTTAGAATAGCCCATGGTGAGAAGTGGTGAGCGAGAACGTACCTGCAGGTATGCTGGGAACATGTCCTCCAGTTTGCTCTTCTTCCTGCCTCGTCGTTTCTTGGCCTGCTCCCCTTCTCCCTCGGCTGGCTTAGTCTCCGGGGCACCCTCTATAGGTGTGTCTGGGTGAGGTCCTGTCAACAAACACAACCTGGTGTCATTTCAGATGTTCAGAATGCCAATTTTGATAGCAGGAACTGAATTTTATTCAATTTTATTTTGGGTTACAAACCATGTTTCGTACAACTTTTTTAGGCACTGAGCAAATTTCTGGTTTGCTGAGCAGAAATTTGAACATTGTGAAAATGATGTGCAACTTTCAGTGCGCGTTTACTTTGAATATTAAGGCTTTAAGTTACAGTTTTAACACTGGCCAAGTAGGCTACTGTAGCTATTAGATCATACTGTAGGCCTACCATCAACAATGGAGAAAATGCATCCCATCACATTTTAACATGGAAATAGCTGTTCTATCATTCAGCCTACAGCAGCAGCCAATGTGTGGTGTTCATTGTAAGACCTACATTCCATGAGACTTAAAAAAAATATAAACATGCAGGACTTGACATTAACCTGTTTATCCACTTGTCCTTCAGACAAGGACGGAGCGGCAGGTAGCCTAGCAGTTAGAGCGTTGGACTTTGATCGAATCGATCGAATCTCCGAGCTGACAAGGCAAAAATCTGACGTTCTGCCCCTGAACAAGGCAGTTAACCCACTGTTCCTAGGCCGTCATTGAAAATAAGAATTTGTTCTTAACTGACTTGCCTAGTTACATAAAGGTAAATAAAAAATAAAGGAGGTGACTGAAAATGTGTGGTTTGATTCAAGAAACCACTTTACAAAATAAAAAGCATTATTATTCCCATACCATTATTACAGAGAATCAGACAAATTATGCTACCCTCTGCCTATTGGCTACTTAGCTTATTCAAGCCCATCTCAAAATACAACACTGCCCCTTTAAGACCAACATTTTTTTATCTTTACCTGACTTGCTTTTCAAAGATATACACGTTTTGTGCTCTTGTAGGAAACAATCACTCCTATTGATGACTACAAATGATCTATAACTGGGCTAATAACTCACTAACTAGCAAAGGATATGAACAAAATGTGCACACATGGCTACATGCAGCTCTCGCTTTGATCTCAAAACAAGCGCATCTACTCACAACCGCTCATGCTGTAAACACAGTCCAGTTCAAAATAAATGGCACAGATCCATATATGGCAATGGTCTATTTGCATATAGGTCTACTGCAGCTCTGATTGTTTATCCCACACTGGTCTGTGTAGAGTACGGCCTGAGTAGTGCGGGTCAATGAGATAGAATCCTACTCCGATGCTTTCTGCCTACAACTAAACCTCTTGCATAGTTCGTTTTGTTTCGGGATGTTGCATTGAAAGCGGCTAATATTGCGTATCACAATTGCCTCAGTAAAGGGAAACGTTGATAGTGTTAACAGGGAAAACTCCAGAACAGTGGTCACCAACATTTTCTGAGTCAAGATCACTTTGAGTCAAAATGTAAGCCTATGCAACATTAACCAATAAAAACAGTACTGTAGAAATTAGGTTTGTGCAGTAAGCTATAGGCCCAATACATAATCACCACATATTGGCTTTGCTTGAATTGCCCTGCCAATATATTGCTGTTCAGGAATGTTTTATAAATTATATTTCTACATTTGAGGTAGGCTTTATGATCACACCGGTAATAGATCCGTTGTTGTATTACTTGTGAGGCACAGCTGAGTGAGTATACATTTAAATGATTTGCTTTTTATTTTACTGGGCTGATGGTGCCTGTATCTGATGTTCAGTCTCAGCAGAGGGAGAGAGCAGCAGACTGAGGGTCCACCTGTCAACATCCCTCCAGTCTCCCTTTCCTCCACTGACACTGACCAAAAAGGGACGGTCTTCCAGCTGATGGCCAAACTCGAGTCACACGGCATTATTTCTGCCTCATGCACAAATTCATGTTGTTACTCCTATGAACAGATAAATATTATTCCTCGATATTAAAAAAGACCCAAGCCGGTAATAATAACATCAACGCTAGCCTAAAGATAGACCTTCCTACTCATTCATTACTGCTGCAGTGCTTGTTGGAGCGCTGTGTGGAAATAGGAAGAACACACATTTTATGTCTTATAAAAGTGTTGAATACAAAGTGTTGACAGTGCTGAGTGAGAACTTAAACATGAACTCAGTCATAAAAACAGCAGATCTTTACTGTATTCGTTGACAGTCTCTCTCTAGTCTTGTTTTAAACGTTTTGAAATCTCACAGTATCAACTTTGCTGTAGCTTTTTCTTAATGCCTGCTACGTTACTGAAGACACGGTCATCTGAGACATCTGATTGGCCAGCGTTAGGCCTATAGTGCACCTGATTTGATATCTGCGCCCACCGGGAAGGCAGAGTTTGTACCTTCAGACACATGAAATAGTTCCAAAAAGGCAACAGTTGGCCTACCCGGTGCGCGGGACAGCTGAATCAGGTGCACCTCCTGCCAGACTGAGACGAATAAAACAAAAAATAAGAACAAGGCTTTATCGTTGCTTTTTTAACAGAAATATTTGGAGATCAACTAGGAATGCCTTGGAGATCGACCAGTCGACTGGAATTGACCACTGCTCTAGAAAGTTGAGTGAAGTTGAATCTCGTGCTTGTCTCTGTGGGCTGATATTTCTGCGTGGCAGTCTCGGGGCTACTACGCGCAGCTTAGAGGGAACATTGGTTACAAATAAATCATACATCCACACGATAAACATTTGAATCCCGGAGGATGACACATTAAAACACATGAATGAAAACACTTATTTACGCAGTGGTCGTCATATTCCTTGACGAAATTAGAATGTGACCTCTAACAGACACTGAATACTGAAATGTTCTGACTAAGATGGCTTCTGTAACTGTAACTTGCCTTCCTCTAGGGCAGGCTTCTCTCTTATCGGTCTGTCTGTCGTAACAGTTCCGTCTCCAGCCAGATGAGACAGATGGGGGAACAGACCCTTCTTCATCCGTGTGTGACACTTTCTCTGACGCACCATGAAGCCACCGATCCCTGCAGGAGATAAAAATGTTTAAAAAAGTCCATTTCAAAACGTTGAATTGCAGTTGGCTTGAATGTGACCGTCATAGAGCAGTGACAAATTATATCCTCTCACTACAGGGGCCTGTTGGACAGACCCGGGCTCTAACAGTAGCTGTTTTCTTTCAAATACGTGGAGTGCCAGACCTGCACTTTCAGGACGTTTCATTAGACCAGGCAAACTCAAATCAAGCAAATCAAAGAAAACAAATACTATTTTACACAAGATGTTTAATAAGAGTTGACCTCTGACCTGGTCTGTAGGGTTTCCTCTTCCTCTTCTTTCCCTCGTCCGTCTCCTCTACTCCTCCTTTGAGGAGGCCTTCCTCCATACCCTCAGCACCTCCCTCTGCTCCCAGCTCCCTGTCTGGGCTCCCTGAAGGCTCCTGTTTTACACCAAGAACTCCTGGCTCACACTCCATGGGCTCCCCACAGCCTTGAACAACAGATCGGGATTAAAGGTCAATTCAGAGGGTAAGGCAGGGTGGGTAGTCAAATACATGCCTGATGTAGTGTATCCAAGCAGACCTGTTAAAGCAAGTAGACACAGTGGGTAGAAGTTGGTCAGTTCTGGGATCAGCTAGCTTACCAAACCAAATCCTACTCTTATCCATTAGGGGAGAAAACACAAATCTGACCGTAGATCAGTATCAAAGGGAAACCGACTTCATCCTTCTCCTTTACAACCCCCGTCACTTGGACAGTTAAATCGTGGAAAGAGGAGAAAGAAATGGCAACGCCCACCTTTTCCCTCGTCCCCGTCCTTTAGCTCCATGCTGTCGGGTCCTCCGTCGCCACACAGCATGCCCAGGCGAGAGCGCCGCTGCCGTCTCTTGTGTAGGGGAGACATGGAAATCCTTCGCAGCAGGGACATGCCCGTCTCGGTCAGCCACACCCCCTCCAACCGGTAGAACTGAGGCTCTAGACGGGGGGGGGGGGGGGGTTTGGAGATTGAGTAATATGCAACTATACAAACAGTGAATATGCAATGCCAAGTTGTCATTGCAAGTAAGATTAACGTAAACTCAACCCATTCCGTACAAATGTGCGTAACCGCGACATTCAAACGAGGCTGCAAAGAAAACTAATGGGACTGTAGCGAGTTGACTTCAAAATCTGGGGTGTGAACTAGGTTTCTATTCAAGCGTTGATCGACATGGTAATGGCTCTATAGTATTGGAGAAAAGTTTAAATAAACTGACCCTCTGTTACATCGTGACGTGTCATGCCGTAACGTACAGCATGCATAAAGCAACTATTTCTGTCTTACAATCTCTCTCCACCAGGTGTAGCACTTCTCTCATCATTTAAAAACAAGAAATGGACAGTGACGGGGGCAAGGGGGGATACCTAGTCATTTTTTGCGTCATCACTGCAAGCGATCATGACTCTCAAAAGCCGCCGTTTACTTCTGAAGATCACTTTAGCACCGCCCTAAAAACCCGATTCAAATTCGACACAAACCTTCAAATAGGTATGTAATGACACAGTATATAAACTCTTTATAGTGTTTTATTTACATTTTAGAGGCGATAAGGTGATAAGTTGGACAGATTGAGTGAAAAAAAGCTGTTTCCCCACACGACATCTGTCCTTCTCACTACCACGCATTAGTTTCGCTTCCCCACCCACCATTTTTAAAAAGACCCAACGGAGCTCATTGCCTTCTTGAATCATGCAGAAACGGGCAGCGTGGAGGTCTCGGCATGGATTTTGTTGGAAAGGGGAGAAATTGTGCTTTACAATGGTATTGACATTACAGTTGATCTGGAAGTATTACGTTTTTTGGGGCGATAAAATAAGGTCAATTGTACGGACCAAGGCGATGTACAAAAGTGAGTGAGTTTACGTTAGCTGAATTACAAACGGAGGAGGCAAAAACGTACCTGGTTCTTTGATCTTCATGGCTGTCATGTAGGTTGAATCCACCGTTACTGCAGATAGAGAAGCAGTGTGAGAAATCCACAAGTCACTGAATGTTTACCTTTTCTATTCATATGTTTTAAGTTGATAGACTTGCCTATGGGTTTGGGGACGTAGGGAGTGCAGGATGTGCAAGCAAAGCCCTCATCAGAGGCCTGCTCCACCTCGTCCTCAGTGTACAGACTCTCACACACAGCGTGCACCCACCTGCATGAAGAGAGACAATGCAGGATAGAGCTCTTATTCTGATAAAACATTAATATGGTTTGAAACTTCAAGAACCATGTGTTAAGTTCATGTTTTAAGTATCCCTATATTTCTGTTATTACGGTGCTATCACTCTGTTATTAGTACGCCTGCGCCGTAGTCTCACTGGAGATGGACCTGGCTGGAGTGTGAAGGTGACTATGTACTGTGGAAATACGGGGAAGTAAACGTTGTTAAACTGGAACCTTGTTGTTGTGTCATTTGAAGATAACATTGGTAGCAGAGGATGGCTAATAACTACAATCGGCCCCCTCACCTTGACGAGAAGAGGTCGTACGAAAGTTGGACTTGGAATCTGAACACGGGTTATTAATCTGGACGAGAAAAAGCCAGCACTAGTGGTGGTATTATCGCTCGAGGGAAGAGCGAGAGATACAGCACTGGAAATATCCCTGGAGGATTTGAACAAGAATGATGGTATGAGAACTGATCAGAGCACTGGATTCTGTGTCTTAAAGAAGAGAAAGACCGTGCCTACGAGGCATATTCAAACTTTGACAGTGTTACTAGAGGTATTCCGGGTTGCAACGACAGACTACATGATTGATTTCGAACAGAGGTACAATAGGATGCACAAGTACGACATGGTTCTCCCGGATGCAGTGTTAGCTTTCAAGTTGCTAGATACTGCCCGTCTAGATGGTAGGGAGAAACAGTTGGCTTTGACTGCTTGTACTGTGCTGACTTTTGTCGGCACTATTAAAAAAAAATTGGTAAAAATACGTCTGTCGGGCCAATAACAGATGGAATGCACGTGAGTGACGCGGCATATTACACTGAGCAGCAGAGAAAAGGCACCAACAAGTCACGTTCTCAAGAAAACCAGACGAGGGCGCAATTGCCCGGCACAAATCCACAAGACCGGTATGGAAGGAGATCAAAATGTGCTATTTGTCACAGCACTTACCATTGTGTTGAAGACTGCCCTCATAAAGATGAACAAGTTAAACTAACGGAGGAAAATGTAAACACAGAGATAGAGCAGTGTAACAATACACTGTTTTCAAATGAATCTGCTTCTGATACTGAGATCTTTATAGTTGAATCCTTAGGATCTGCTGTGATTCATAATGCATGTACACGGACAGTGTGTGGTGCAAAATGGCTTGATAGCTATGTCAGTGAACTAAATATGAAAGAAGTACAAAATATGAATGACACACCAAGTAACAGAGCTTCCACATTTGGAGATGGGAGAATCATCCATTCTACCAAGAGAGTCAAGATACCAGCAAACATGTGTCAGACTAAGTGTCACATTGAAACAGAGGTGGTCCCTACAGATATCCCCTTACTATTAAGCAAAGCTTCCCTCAAGAAGGCAGGGGCTGTACTTGACATAAAAAATGACAAGGCAGTGATGTTTAAACAACCAGTGACCCTTGAACTTACTACCTCAGGCCACTATTGTTTAAACATTTTAGACAAAGAGAACACACAGAGTTCAAGTAAAAATGAGATTCTGATGGACACAGAGAACATGGAGATTCTGACCAACACAGAGCACATGACCACATAGGAAAAACACAAAGTATTGTTGATAGACTTCAGAAATGACTCAGCAGTTCTGGGAATAATGAAAAGAGTATTTCCATTCTACGGCAGATAGTGAACAGTTGTGACACATGCCAGAAATACAGCAAAGGTAAGCCCAGACCAGCTGTTAGTTTGCCACTGGCTTCCAAGTACAATTAAACAGTGGCTGTAGATCTACATGAGCTGGGACCAAGTGTGTGGTACCTTCACATAACCCACCACTTCACACGCTTCAGCGCTGGAAGCATTGTGAATACAAAGAAACCCAGTGAAATCGTCAAGCACTCCATTCATTCCTAGACAGGTGTGTATGGCCCGCCCCAGAAATTGTACAGTGACAATGGAAGAGAATTCAATAATAATGAAATTAGAGAAATGGCAGAGAAATTCAACATGGAAGTAAAGACAACTGCTGCATACAGTCCATGGAGCAATGGACTTCTGGAGAGACATAAACACTCAGATTATGCTGAAAGTGAAGCAAGACAATGGATGTGACTGAAAAACAGCCATAGATTGTTACATTTCTTTTTGCCATCAAAGCCCAATGTTCAAGGCTACAGCACATACCAACTAGTGTTCAGGCAGAACCCTAATCTTCCCTCTGTACTGGTTGACAAGCCACCAGCACTAGAAGGGACCAGTGTGAGTCCATGGGGGGGCAGCATCTTTCAGCACTACATGCAGCCAGAAAAGTATTCCCTGAAGCAGTGTTCAGAGAGATTTCACAGGGCTCTGCGTAAACAGCCGCAACCCACAGATGAGAAGTACGAGACCGGAAACAATCTTTCAGATAACTAGTGTATGTTTGTGTAGTTGTAATGAGTGGTACCCACCGGTCACAGTGTTGGCACTGCAGCAGCAGCTCTTCCTCCATGAAGTTCTCCCTGCAGACAGGGCAGGTGACCAGGCTGGCACAGGGGCCACAGTGGGTGTAGTTGTTCTGCCACTCACAGTGGAACCCCGGGCTGCTAGCACCACACTGCATACAGGACACACACCTAAACAGGGAACAGACAACCAATTATTGAATCAATAAATCATGAAACAACCTTTTTAAAAAAGGGGCGTATAAGTACATTTGATTGACAATAGCAAATAGGCCAATGAGCCATCAGGTTAAAGTACATTAGCTATCAGACCAAGTAAAGACTCAGGTGAAATCCAGAGATGGAAGAGGATGTTATGGACAGAGTGAGACAGAGGACTGAACTTTCAAGCTTAGCAGCAGGACTTTTATGCATATCATGCAGACTCCCCATTTCAGTTCATTTATATCTGTACCTTTTCAGACCCAAAATGACTGAACAGGGAGTGTCATGGATGGTGAGAGTTGGCTGCCGTCTCGAACAGGTGTCTCTTGTAAAATATATTTTATTTTTCAGTGAGAATAACCTGCATAAATAAAGGTTAGATGAATGAAAGAGTTTTACCATTTGCACTTCCACCCGCCCTTGGGTACAGTGTGTAGGGGTGGGTCCAGGCAGTAGGTGTGGTAGCTGACGTCACAGTCGTCACAGAGCAGCAGGCGGGCCGGGTCTGAGGCTTTGCCACACACCTCACACACGATACATTCCAGACAACGCCAGCCCTTACGCAGCATCATCTTAGTCATCTGCAGGCGGGGGGACAAGAGGGGCATAGCGTGGAAAATCAAAAAGAGATTTACATGTTTCATTCCTGAAAATGTCATCAGGAAGCCAGATGTGTTGTTGCAACACTTGAACCCTTGATTTCTTATAGTGGCCTACTGTAAAGCATCTATAGGTATGCAAAACGCGCTATAATAATGATATGTTTTATTATTAGGAAAACTATCCGTGGCTAAGGCGTCTGCTTAAGTAAGAAGTTCTAAAGAATAAAGAGGTTGAATGCTTACTTTGCTGTTCACACAGTATGGATGGTAACACTGGGCACACTGAGCACACGCCAGAAGCTGCCCCTCCACACCCTTCCCAAAACTGCCACACACCACACACATGTCCTGATGGAGAGAGAGAAAGAGAAAGAGAGAGAGAGAAAGAGAGAGAGAGAGAAAGAGACAGAGAGAAAGAGACAGAGAGAAAGAGACAGAGAGAAAGAGACAGAGAGAAAGAGACAGAGAGAAAGAGACAGAGAGAAAGAGACAGAGAGAAAGAGACAGAGAGAAAGAGACAGAGAGAAAGAGACAGAGAGAAAGAGACAGAGAGAAAGAGACAGAGAGAAAGAGAGAGAGAGAAAGAGAGAGACAGAGAGAGACAGAGAGAGAAAGAGACAGAGAGAAAGAGAGAGAGAGAAAGAGAGAGACAGAGAAAGAGAGAGACAGAGAAAGAGAGAGAAAGAGAGAGAGAGAGAGAGAGAAGAAAAAGTCAGCTTGTGTTACAGCAGAGGTTGTTAAATGTCTAAGACTATCTGACATGGTAAATGCCACAGGGTAACTGGAAAATGTCAAACGGAAAAGCATGAAGCCATTACCTGAAGCAGGACAAATTTATCAGTGTTTGAGAAGAGCACCACTGTGTTCTGCATAGCCTCATCTTCCTCCCCCTCCTCCTCCTCTTTACTCAGTCCAGTGTCTGCTGCTGTCATGCTCAGCTGAGGAAAGGAACAGTGGTGTAAAGTACTTAAGTAAAAATACTTTAAAGTAATTAAGTAGTATCTGTACTTTACTATTTATATTTTTGACAACTTTTACTTCACTACATTCCTAAAGAAAATAAATGTACTTTTTACTCCATACATTTTCCCTGACACCCAACAGTACTTGTTACATTTGGAATGCTTCGCAGGACAAGAATTCACGCACTTATCAAGAGAACATCCCTGGTCAACCCTACTGCCTCCGATCTGGCAGACTCAATAAATACAAAACGCTTCGTTTGTAAATTATGTCTGAGTGTTGGAGTGCGCCCCTGGCTATCCGTAAAAAAAGAAAAAAATTGTGCCGTTTGATTGGCTTAATAAAAGAAATGTGAAATGATTTATACTTTTACTTTTGATACTTAAGTATATTTAAAACCAAATACTTTTAGACTTTTACTCAAGTAGTATTTTACTGGGTGACTTTCATTTTTACTTGAGTCATTTTGTATAAAAGGTATCTTTACTTTTAAGTATGACAATTAGGTACTTTTTCCACCACTGGGAAAGTATTATACATAGAATGTATTACATTCTGATACAGTCAAGTTCCAATCAAGTGGTTTGTGTCGAATGAACTTTAGACAGAGATCAAGCTCCAAACATTCAAGATCTCTGTGATAAATTGCTGCTGTGGGTTGTATATACTGTAAAGTTCAATGTCAACGTTTGATGACACGATCCAATGAGTGAGTGGATGATGGATGGATGGATGGATGGATAAAAGTGTTTAAATGTCTGAATGTTTATGTATCGCCGGTCAGTTCAACTCACCAGGAACGCGTCGATGCAGGAGGCCATTGCTTTGAGGCGGTTCCTACCGCCACGGCCCCTTCCACCGCCGCCGCCACCACCACCACCACGAGGCCGCCGCTTCCCCGGGAAACTGCTGCTGCCCCGCCCCTGAAAAGACCAACACCAACCATGCCAGTACCTCACATACTGTAAACCACTGAATCTAGCCATCGCCCAACACAGAAGCGTTTGCAGAGACAGTTTTGAAAGCTCACTGTGAAATGGCCTTCTGCTCTATAGCAGTTAACACTCATCCCAAAGTCTAACTGTCTATGACCTGTTATTGGACCTTACCTGTTTGACCCTGGAGCGTCCCGGCGAGCCTCTCCTCTTCTTCTCCCCGTCTGGTTTGAGGGGGTCAAAGGGCAGCGAATCGTCCGTCTCAGTGAGCAGCGAGTCGGAACGCGAGCGTTCGGTGGGTATGAGGCTGAGCTCCATGGAGAGCTGTGCATCGGGCTCTGCCTCCCCTTCGGTCGGGGAGCCCAGGAAGCCAGAACTGCTCTCGTCCCCGTGACTCGGATGGCTCTGATTGGACATCTCATCCAGGAGGAGCTGATCAGGCTTCCTCTGCTCCTGGGGTTCCTGCTTGATCTTGACCCTTCTGTGATGACTATGTTGACCCTCTCTGTCTGCATCCTTCCCCTGCTCCTCCTGTTCTCCAAACTCATCCTCCTCCTCGGAGTGAGTACCCCTGACCTCCATGTCCACAGTAGAAGGAGCAGCCTCCTGTGTGTCGGCATGTGGAGCAGGAGGAGACCCTGAGCGCTCCTGCTTTGGGTTCCTTGCGGCTTCCTCCTTTAGCCCCACCTCATCTGTGTCCACGGAAACATGCTCCACCTCTTGTGTGGAGATGGGAGGGGCTGGTGACTCTGGCGAGGTGGTAGACATGCCCTCACTGCTTCTCTTCTCCTCCAGTTTGGACTGCTGCTGTGTTGAGGGTTTGACTTTCTCTTCCTGGTTCTCCCCATTCTTCTCCTTTCTGTGCACAGGGCCTAGCTCTACTACTGCTGCTGGCTCTGGCCACTGTGGTGGTTGCTGTTCTGGTGACTCCGGAGACTCAAGGGCAGGGACATGGCTGACCTGGGGTGGCGGGCTAGGAGCCTTCTCTGGCCTCTCATCCACAACAGCCACAGGTAAACTAGAAGCCTCCTGTTGTTCTGTTGTTTCACATTGTTCTGTAACCTCAGCCTGGACCATGGGCTGTTCTGCAGGGACTTCCTCCATTCCCAGCTGAGGCCCCTCTACCCCTGCCGTTTCTACCACTTCAGCCCCCGTCCCTGTTGAAAAAACAAAATCAGGTTCATCACACAACTAACACCATACACTCAGATTCTATACCATTCTTTAGTGCATCCCAGAAATTACATTGAGTCAGGGTGGCTTAGATAAGATAAACGTGGGTAGAGTTAATCATTTTGCTCTGTCAAAGATGGAGCAGTCAACTCTACCCTTCTATCAATATCTGTAGACCCCTTTATCAAGGACAACAGAAAGCAGTCCAGTCAACGTACCCAGCTCCATGGGCACCTCCTCGTCCGACTTAGTCTGTACCCCGGTCATCTTGGACACGTCCGTCTGTCCTTCTATCGTAACTTCACCCGCCGCTTCTGTCTGGAGTGTCATCTCAGCCAATGTGTCCGTCTGTCCTTCTATCGTCACCTCAGACCCGTCTTTCTCTGTCATCTGCATTTCCACCATGTCTGTCTGTGTGACAGGGTCTGCCGGAGGCTCTCTGTCTCGGCAGAGCGAACAGATACACTTTTCCTCAGGTGGCTCTGATATAGAGGAGCATCCACTGTGAACCCACCTAGGGAGATGATAGAGGATTGGTCAAGAATGGATGAATGAGAGTGGGCCAAATGCTACATAAATAGTGGTAGTTATCAATTTCTGCTGTTGCTCTATAGGCTGGTGTCTAGGCCGGGTCACTGTAAAATACAGTGTGACAACTTGATGAAAAAGGTTTATTAACTTGCCAATTGAATCATTCTGAGGCAGTAGACATACCTGAGGCAGGAGACATACCTGAGGCAGCTGATGCAGCGCGGCAGCATGACTGGTGGTTCCGAGGCTTTGCTGCAGACACCACACATAGAGCTGCGGGTACGTTGGCAGCCCTCACACACGGCATAGTTGTCAAACCAGTGGGTTGAGCCGGGCAGCGTCAGACCATGAGCACCACAGTCCACACACACCCGACACCTCTGATATGAGGAATACATTGGGGAAATTAAATTAGTTATTCACACAGGAAACACACAAACTGCTACATTTTCAGAATTTATCACGTATTGGAAAAAGATTATATTTCTGCATACCCTTATTTTAATTTACAGAAGTAATTGTCATTAAAATGTTTCCATTGAAAACCTCTACAAAAACAAAAAACAAAGTAATAACATGAACCATTTACAGTAAGACATGGTCAACATATGGGCAAGGACTTCAATTATAGTGCACCATTATCCTTCTTTCCTAACAGAGGAGACTATCGTCAGTGGAGGTGAGAAATGCTCTTACTCTGCACTTCCATGTGTCGGAGGGAAGAGAGGTCATGGCTGGCTGGAGACAGAAGGTGTGATAGCCCTTATCACAGGCATCACATACTAACATCATGGAGTCTTCCCCTGGTTGCCTGGAAAATGAGAACCCAGATGTTACCCTCCAGAGTCTACCTATTCAATGACAGCTGCATGCCTCGTTTCTAAGACCCAATAGACTGACAACTGGTATGTCACATGATCAGGGAAACCCCTGCCCCCACTGATTGGGAGCATGTGGTAGTAGATGGTCAAGGTAGTGTTCAGAAACAGCGCTGCACAGTCTCCCAAATCCCACATCAATTCAGTGAACAAAAAATGTATTTTAGAAGTAAAAAATTGAGAGCTTTACCCATTTTAAACAAAAAATATTACAAAAAAATGTGTAACGTGAGATTGGGCAGCAAAGAGACACTCACCTGCATGTCTGGCACACTTTACACTCTGGGCACTGCCACCCTGATCTCTGTATGGGCGTGGCGCTGATCTCCAGACAGGAGGCGTGGTAGTGCTGCCCACAGCCTGTACAGAACAGCAGGTTCAGCAGCTCCCCCGCAGAATCACAGACAGCGCACCACGCCTCCTCACCCGCTGGAGGGCAGACAAACCATAGTTAGCAAACCAAACGACCAAGTGACCAAATCGTTACACAAAGCACAGAGGACACACACCTCACTGTTACAAAGCATAACCTAATAATCGAGTTTGGGCTTTGACCTCAACTCGATTGGGAGGTGTCCTTACCCATCTCCTCAGCCTTGTCCACGTGCTCTGGACAGAGGAGAGCCAGCTGCTTCGTGGACTGAAAGGAGCCGCTGGCAGCAGAGCAGGGGAAGTGGTAGAACCGTGAGCAGCCCTCAGCATGGCAGCGGATGGTAGCACCCAGACGCTTGCAATATTCACACAGCTAAAAGGAAGGTTCAAAGACAAGGTTACGGGTGAAAGACAATGCCAATAGGAAGAATTTCAGAACCCCACAATTGAAATTGATAAAAATTCTTAACTATTACTTCCAGATGGTGTATATATATATTTTGTTCTTCAACTGTACCACTCTAGGGTGCCTACATGTTTGTTCCAAGAACAATCGCCAATTGCACAGATTTCTATCAGAGGTGTCATTTGTTTAACCTACCCGCTGTGTCCCTGAGATGACGGCCTTGTCCACATTCTCCAGCTCCTCCTCAGCCTCCTCCACCTGCTTCACTCCCTCTGACCACACCGCACACCAGTGATGCACCCAGCAGCCCCCTGTTCACCACAACACACAATTAGACACTTCTCATCTGTATGGTTCCTCGCTTCTGATCAGGATTATATCTCTTCTGGATCAATCAGTTTGCTTTAAAACAACAACAAAAAATGGGAGGTGAAATGGGATTTGATCTAAAACAAATGCCTATAGAATTTTGATTAAACCTTTTCTAATATGGTTTTGGGGTAGGTTTACTGTGCAGGGTGCACACTGTGTATAATATAAACGGTGGGTATAAGGTATATTAATTTAACCTTTATTTTAGCAGGTAGTCCCATTGAGGTCAAAATACCTCTTTCTCAAAGGAGACCTGACCAAGAAGGCAACTCGAGTAAAAAAAATAATCAAAATGTGATGAGATGTTTGAAATCAAATCAAATTGTACTTGTCACATGCACCGAATACAACAGGTGTAGACCTTACAGTGAAATGCTTAATTACAAGCCCTTAACCAACAATGCAGTTAAGAAAAATACATTAAAAAAAGAAACGAAAGTAACAAATAATTAAAGAGTAGCAGTAAAATAACAATAGCGAGGCTATATACAGGGGGTACAGAGTCAATGTGCGGGAGCACCGGTAAGTCGAGGTAAATGAGGTAATAAACTCAACAAAAAATAAATGTCCTCTTACTGTCAACTGCATTTATTTTCAGCAAACTTAACATGTGTAAATATTTGTATAAACATAACAAGATTCAACAACTGAGACATAAACTGAATAAGTTCCACAGACATGTGACTAACAGAAATTGAATAATATGTCCCTGAACAAAGGGGGGGGGGGTCAAAATCAAAAGTAAACCGTCGGTATCTGGTGTGGCCACCAGCTGCATTAAGTACTGCAGTGCATCTCCTCCTCATGGACTGCACCAGATTTGTCAGTTCTTGCACAAAGGCACCTGCAAGTTCCCGGACATTTCTGGGGGGAATGGCCCTAGCCCTCACCCTCCGAAACAACAGGTCCCAGACGTGCTCAATGAGATTGAGATCCAGGATCTTCGCTGGCCATGGCAGAACACTGACATTCCTGTCTTGCAAAAATCACATACAGAACGAGCAGTATGGCTGGTGACATTGTCATGCTGGAGGGTCATGTCAGGATGAGCCTGCAGGAAGGGTACCACATGAGGGAGGAGGACGTCTTCCCTGTAACGCACAGCGTTGTGATTGCCTGCAATGACAACAAACTCAGTCCGATGATGCTGCGACACACCGCCCCAGACCATGACGGACCCTCCACCTCCAAATCGATCACGCTCCAGAGTACAGGCCTCGGTGTAACGCTCATTCCTTCGAAGATAAACACGAATCTGACCATCACCCCAGTTGAGATAAAACCGTGACTCGTCAGTGAAGAGCACTTTTTGCCAGTCCTGTCAGGTCCAGCGGCAGTGGGTTTGTGCCCATAGGCAACGTTGTTGCCGGTGATGTCTGGTGAGGACCTGCCTTACAACAGTCCTACAAGCCCTCAGTCCAGCCTCTCTCAGCCTATTGCGGACAGTCTGAGCACTGATGGAGGGATTGTGCGTTCCTGGTGTAACTCGGGCAGTTGTTGTTGCCATCCTGTACCTGTCCCGCAGGTGTGATGTTCGGATGTACCGATCCTGTGCAGGTGTTGTTACACATGGTATGCCACTGCAAGGACGATCAGCTATCCATCCTGTCTGCCTGTAGTGCTGTCTTAGGCGTCTCACAGTACGGACATTGCAATTTATTGCCCTGGCCACATCTGCAGTCCTCATGCCTCCTTGCAGCATGCCTAAGGTACATTCACGCAGATGAGCAGGGACCCTGGGCATATTTCTTTTGGTGTTTTTCAGTGTCAGTAGAAAGGCCTCTTTAGTGTCCTAAGTTTTCATAACTGTGACGTTAATTGCATACCGTCTGTGAGCTGTTAGTGTCTTAACGACCGTTCCACAGGTGCATGTTCATTCATTGTTTATGGTTAATTGAACAAGCATGGGAAAGTGTTTAAACCCTTTACAATGAAGATCTGTGAAGTATTTGGATTTTTACGAATTATCTTTGAAAGACAGGGTCCTGAAAAAGGGATGTTTCTTTTTTTGCTCAGTTTATGTACATGTAGGTAGAGTTATTAAACTAACTATGCATCGATAACAGAGAGTAGCAGCAGCATCCCACCTGTGTCATCAAAGAGTGCTGCCAGACAGGATGCGTCAGAGTCTGAGAATCCGATGGAAGACAGGTCATCGTTCCCGGGCCCTGGCAGTGAGGAAGCGGAGGGCTCCAGGGCGGGCCGGGAGGAAAATGGCCCAAAATGTCTGAGTTCCCGTTGTCCGTGCAGGCTGCGCTCCACACAGTTACATAGAGCACAGACCCTTACACTGCTCTCCCTGTGCAGGCAGAGACTCAGTATTAGACAGACAGCATGCAGGTAAATGGATCCAAAAAAGGTCTATCTTGTGGATCAAGAAGTAAAATTACTAAAGCACTCACTTCAATTCTATTCCATATTATACTCCATACATTATACTCCTCCAACATGAACAAACACAGACAATATAAACCCAGCTAAGACTATTTGGGAGTACACCTCTGACTGCATGTATCCCATGTAATGCCGGGCAGTGCACTACAGCACTCATGATCTGAGGATATTCAGCAACTCTTGGCAGCACAGTGGGAGTTCGTTTGAAAAATCTATATTTTGTGGTGAATGTTATATGGGTATGACTTGTTAACATATAGGTATTGCCAAAAATATATAATTTGAAATGTTGACTAAAATCTATTTTTTTCCAGCACTATGCCTTTGTTAGGGTATCTGAGAAGGGACTTACTGGACTGTGCTGGAAGCCGCAGCAACAGTTTCATAGTTGTCCTCTGCAGCCAGAGGGGCCTCTGACTCCCCCTCTGAGGGGATTGGCTGCTCCATAGGGGCGCTGTCATCAGCTGGGAAAGGCATTAGTCCACATGTTTTAGGACTTACCAATTTAACCTATATTTGTCTTCAATTTTAAAGAACATTCCAATAAGCTACTGTACGAAAATCGATGCAACAAAAAGAAAAATAAAGAATTATTATAATTAGCAACAACTACTTTTTTCTGACACCACAGCAGGTATGTTATTGTACCTGTCGGTTCAGAGTCATTTTCTTCGCAGTTTGATTTCTGCTCGTCCATCCCCTCTCCTGATCTCCTTGACAGAGGCCTGAAACGTAAACAAAGTTGCCGAATAATATTAGAGGTAAGGCACATCATAATTTACCAAAATTAACAAAAACATTAAATATACACATTAATTACCACATAGTCTTACGCGGGAAAAAACAACTACCGGTAGTCACATTTATGCTATCTGACGTCCAATCGCAAAATCCAGCGAGGCTCAATTTCCCTTTGTGCCCGGCAAAAGCCCGATATTTCACATTGCTGCAGTATAACAGCTAGATTAAAATAGATAGCCGACGTCAGCTAGCTGATTTGGCTAACGTTAGCGTATAACCTCAGACGTGACAAATTCACAAGAACTGTATAAATAATAAATATAGCTAGCAAGAAGCGTATTTTATACAAACCTTTAGCTATATACATGGGATACTAAATGCATAATTTTGAAACACGTAATTGATTAACCGCGATCCAATCTAGATGAATGAATATGGCTGTTTATGTCCTCAATTTAGTTGAAACCGCAAGCTAGCTAACGTTAGCTACGTCGTTAACTGGTAGCATTCTTGCTAACAAAGTAGCTCGCTAACGTTGCTCGGGATTCGCAAACTCTGCATGAAAATAGCGTGTCAGTGACTAGCTAACTAAATAAATAATACATGTTTGAAGACATTTCCATCTTCGTTTTGCCAGAAATGCGTAATCCAAACCCACACAAGTCATGTATGGAAAAATAACAAAATATAGGAACTGAAATGTTGTTTTCGTTAAATAAAACAACCCTAAACCGAGATACACAAAGAAAATACAACTTCCTTGTACATTACTTCCTGTTGCAACTGTCAAAATCGTGCTAAAACCCTACCACTGTGCAGCATAGTTCCGACTAAATTATACGGACTAAAGGTACATTAATAAAAAAAATCTACAATTGTATGAGTAATCGATTTGTGATATGTTAACGATGAAAAAACTAAATGTCCAACTATGTAGCAATATGACAGATTTAGTGAGAGAGTTTAAACCAGTTCTAGCCACACAACTTTCTGTAAAAACTCAGGAAAGCATTGAGCCCATAACACCTCCTCCAGTAATGGCTGCAGCCCGAATGAGCCCAACAACAGTTTATTCCAAAATCAAAGTCTGCCTGACGTTTTCAGTTTTCAAAGTGGTCTTATGTCAAATGGTCCACACTATTTGTTGTGTACAGCTATGCCTTAACCCTAAAATGAATGAAAAACAGGGGATTGGATGAGAGTTGAGAAGACAATATCTGTCCTAATCTTCTCTACTGTGAAGTGTGAAACACTAACAACAAATCAAATGTACCTCGACTCCACCTAATGATGTAATGTACACTTGTATGCGTGTAGTGTAGTGCAAAAGTGGGTAGCCACATGGAGGGTTACTTTGGAGTATCCCATTCAACAAATGTTTCACTAAATTGGGCCTTGTAGCAGAAACTCACAAATCCCAGTGGTATAGGCTACCAGTGTTTACAGCAAGCCATGGTTAGTTACTTGCGTGACAATATGTTCCAATGCAGTTGGTTGTGTTCAGATCACAATTTGCACATCTTGCCATGAAAATGAGCAGAATGCGATTTACACATCAACATGAAATGTAGGTAGTAACGTTAGCTATATGATTCAAACTGTGCGATTGAAATAACTCAGAATATAATGTATGTGTTTGGGGGACTAGTCCATTTCCCCTGCACTGAAGGGAGACTATTACAGTACAATGTTCCACTGCTACCTAACGTTACTACACAGCCATGTAACTAGCTAGTAGTTATCCGTCATGTAACCAAACCCAATAACTAGCTATAATCTATCAGCGATCACTATGATGATTACTGTAAACTCAGACCACATAACTGAAAGCCACTGACAACACACTTATAATCAGAGAACTCCACTTGATTGCTAGCTAGCTCAAATCAATGCGTCCAAAACGGCAACTCCAAAACTTGTTGGCATTAACCGTTAGGTAAACTCCCTAGCGAAGTTACATGCTAGTTAGCTAGCTAACTAGGAAACAAGATAGTTAGCTAGTTAGGTCGCCTGCCAACTATGGCACTCACAAAGTTGGCTAGCTACGCAGTTTAAATAATAAGGGTGTTCAGTTTAGCTAAACATGTAGCTTACATTTAAGTTAGCTAATGTAATTTGAGTGAATTCTTATATGAATTCGTTAGCTAAATCCATAGCCAGTCGGAGTAGCTAGTTAACTTAGTGTCGTTAGCTAGCTAGACGTTAGCCATCCAGATCAACTAACTTAACGTTAGCTAGCTACAACCTAGCTAGCCTTAAAGGTCAGAGAAATTGATTCGTCAAATAAGTTCGTTAGTGATGTTATTCAACCAAACGACTCACCTTACAATGAGATGGTTGTGTCCTCATACATCCAAACAATCCATATTTGTAGCAGTCTACACAGTTAAATGGTTGATGCTTGCCTCATTTTACTTAGCGGGCTTGCCGGCTGGAGAATGAGGTGAGTGGGGGAAGTGCACGGAGTGTGGCAGGCTGGATAACTAGCGTAGCTAGCTAGCCAGCCACGGAGCTCGAAAGACAAGAGTTGATGGCCAGTTGCTAACACGCCGTGAAAATTGTTAAACAAAAAGCAATGGTCGACGAGTATAAAATTATAGCCAATCTTCCATAAAAATGCACGATCGATAGCCCAATGTTCCGAAACATAGGGGAATGTTTAGTAGTTGATGGTAACTAAATTAGATAGATAACGTTAGCTAACTAACGGCACAAGTTAACTAGCTTCTCTGCATTTTACTGGTTCGGAGTTGTATTAAGTTGGCATCCGATATTCGACCCAAAATTGGGTAATATCTCAATTTATTAACATTAAACTTTCAGGCATTATCTGAAACAATGTTTTCGACACCTAACGTCTTAACTTTAGCGAGCTATTCCTGTCCGGATCACCACCACGAGTGTGTCGGTGTGTATGTTCCGTCAAGTCGCTAAAACAACAACATTTCTCATGTCTGCAAGGGAGCATTTTGTACGCGCCTCTCCAAGTTGTTAGCTAACTAGTTCAGCTCAAAGCCAATAAGCTATCTTAACTTTTTCAGGGTTATAATATTTTAGTGGATAGCATATTCTGATTTTGAACTTTACACCATATGTCAGATCATCAGACTGAGCCCAATGCAAATTCATAAACAAGGCAAAACTGTGACTCGTCAATGTCCATGCACGTTGTGTATAGAAGAGCGCATGAAACAATAATGGAATATGATTGGATTTGGATGCCTCTATTGTATGTTAGATTTTAGGAGGATACATTGGCTATCGTGTGACATTCGAGAGGTTATGGTATTCATTGCTATAATTGCCTCTTTCTCTCACACATGCCCAGATTCAGTCCTACTCCTGTTGAACCGGTAGGCTTCTTGCCTTGAATGACCCCTTCACCCTTCCCAGAGTCCTAGTATGTTACTTTCTTATTCTATAGCACTGGCCCATAATGGCCTGCAGCTCCATGGTGACTCCTGTCTCCTGGCTATGCACTACCATGCCCTTATCTGAGAACATGGCAGCATGTCCCGCTGATCTTGCATGTTTTTCAGAGGAATCAATCAACCTCATTCTGCCCACATCCTCCTAGTTACTAGTACAGTTGAGTTCCTAGTAGGATCAGGTGCTCTCTCACTTTGGTCTACACCACTGCAACTCCCTTTTGACTATCATTTACATGCTTGGACCAATAATGTATTTTCCCTATCCAGAATGCTTCTTCTGGCAATTTAGTTATTGTTGTACTTAGGCCTAATTCTAGGTAGGATATTAGGCATCTCTGATTCCTCTTTTCTGGATGTGTGCATTAATGCTTGGATCAAATTCAAGGCCCTGATGCTATATTTTGATTGAGACACACTCATACGGGACACTTCATACGCTGGATACGTACCTATGCTGGATATCTGTGGGTAAGAGTATCCATTGGTTGAGCAAAAATTATGCATATTCAACAATGCAATGTTGCACAATGTTTTGCAACATTGTACACAATAAACATGTCTCAACATTCACTCCTGAGTCCTGACTTTGTCACATCCAGGACCAAAACATGTACGTGTCTCACAACCGTTCACCATACTGAATTTGACCCCAATTTTTAATTGATGAAAACATGTCTGTCCATCTGTCTGTCCACATTGAATCAAGATTTATGAGGCCTACACCGGTACAGACTGTTCAACTTTCTATTCAAAGATCTGCTCTCAGAGATCTCTCCCAGATCAGAAGAAGAGTTTTTCTGGCTATGAACTAACTAACCATAAATGGTTGGTTGTGCTGGTTTGGTTTTCATAACGAAATAGGCGATTAAGATACTGGTTGCCCTGACAGGATTACCCAACTCCCACTCAATTTTAGCAGGATTGAATTGGATTTTTGAGGGCAGGGAATGGTCGGGATTCTCTGACAATCTGACACTGCTGTGATTGGTCAAAGATGGTAAAAGGTGGGTGGTATTATGTTGTTGGGCTTCTCCCATTGGTCTGACTTGATGAGTGTGTGCATTCCAATCTGCCCCTTCTATCTCAAGGATAATCTCCTGGATGGAATACCTCCACAGCTGTGAGCTGTCTACTACACAATGCTAACTGGAACAATGACATTCAGTTTGTTTCCTTTTTATTTTAATGTTTTATGTATTTGATTTTGTACGCATTTCAAGTCCCCCACCCACTGCTATTATTCTGCTCTTCTCCAATGTGCCTGATGATCCTATTCTGCACACAACACTGGTCAGGTTCAATGTAATCTTTGAATGATTTCCAAAATATGGAGCTGATAGAATATAGTATCGTCTCCCTCTCTCAACAATCAGGCTATTCCTTCTTCTACGACCTATTGAGTATCCAGAATGAAGGTACTATGGGAAGATGGAACACTTACCTGGACTGGATAACTCATTACTATGCATTCAATTACTACATTTGTATATACATTTCTATGTTAATAATAGCATCAATAAAGTGTTGTTAGTTACTATTGTTTACTGCAATAATTACTGCATTATTACACAGGAGCAATAGCTGCAAAGACCCAAACGTAGATATAATCCACAAGTATGATGTCAGGTACTCCACAAGGGGGTGTATAACCTTGTATTACACGTCACAGGATGTACACACTGGGTAAATCTGAGGATAAAGGAGCTGAGAGGAGAACGTTTCAAGATAAATAAATGTGACAAAACAGAGACAACAAGGCATTGTTCGTTTAGGTTAATAACAGAAAGGAAGTGTCAATGACAGTACAGGTCACCATTAACAAGCTATGTTGCAAATACACTTGTGAAATACTTGGAGAATCAGAGCATAGACATTCCATTACTCAGGAGCCGGGATGGAGAACATGATTAAGATAAACACAGAGAGATAGGGCAGCAAGGGAGAATATTAAGTCTGGGTATCTTATTAACTACTGTAGACTGGGCCACCAGTTCTGCTGGATGTCTGAGTTTTAACCTTTTCTGCTACAGTACACATGCACCAAGAAGACAGCTCCCACTGTAATTCGGAGGCTCCAGATATGACTATAGGCCGTGGTCAGATTTCTCAAGTTTTTCATGTAGTCTTTTTGGTATTTTATTAGGATCCCCATTAGCTGTTGTGAAAGCAGCTGCTACTCTTCTTGGGGTCCACATGAAACATGACATAATACAGGACATTAATAGACAAGAACAGTTCAAGGACAGAACTACATCCATTAAACATCTTCTGTTCTGTAAATGTCATTTGCAAACCCAAACCCTAGGAGAGACAGAACGATTTAACAGCGAGAATCTACATGTAAAACAGGAACACAAGCAGGGTTTACCTTACACAATAATGCATTATTATTTGTTTAATTACACTTTTAAAAGACAACATAACAAATGAGGCCATAGTTATAATAATTACAATAAATTGCTACATTTATATATTATGATTCAGAAGGTACAAAAATAAAGCTTTTATTTGTTCTGGCACATACTCATATTTCCTCATTGTTTTAGAATAATAAAGCATATAGGAAACCCACATTTTATGTTGGCTTATACTGTAGATGTTATCTAAATAAGATACATATACAATGGATTCTTGACAATACACATGTACAATGGATTCTTGACAATACACATACAATAGAGTCTTGACAATACACATGTACAATGGATTCTTGACAATACACATGTACAATGGATTCTTGACAATACACATATACAATGGATTCTTGACAATACACATATACAATGGATTCTTGACAATACACATGTACAATGGATTCTTGACAATACACATGTACAATGGATTCTTGACAATACACATGTACAATGGATTCTTGACAATACACATGTACAATGGATTCTTGACAATACACATGTACAATGGATTCTTGACAATACACATGCAATAGATTCTTGACAATACACATGATGATTCCGTTATTATGGCGTCCATTTCTCTCAGGAATGAACTTGTATAAAAGCCTTCTAGAACGCATTATCTTTGAAGACATAGTCCGATTCTACATGCACCCAAACCAACCATCAACACATTTACTGAAAGTAAAAGAGGAAATACAATATTAATACATAAATACATTACAATGCAATTACCGGTGAGTAAAATGCAAATATACTCTTTCGGGGTGCATAAGGTTGAACATTTTAGTAAAAGACAGGGCAGTAGAAAAAATAGGAGCATAAGTGGAAATGTAACAGTACAATAGCAATTATCTGTAGGACACTGTGGAAATGTAACAGTACAATAACAATTATCTGTAGGACACTGTGGAAATGTAACAGTACAATAGCAATTATCTGTAGGACACTGTGGAAATGTAACAGTACAATAGCAATTATCTATAGGACACTGGAAATGTAACAGTACAATAGCAATTATCTGTAGGACACTGTGGAAATGTAACAGTACAATAGAAATGATCTATAGGACACTGTGGAAATGTAACAGTACAATAGCAATTATCTATAGGACACTGTGGAAATGTAACAGTACAATAGCAATTATCTGTAGTACACTGTGGAATTGGTACAGTACAATAGCAATTATCTATAGGACACTGTGGAAATGTAACAGTACAATAGCAATTATCTGTAGGACACTGTGGAAATGTTACAGTACAGTAGCAATTATCTGTAGGACACCGTGGAAGTGTAACAGAAGCAATTTTTTTATTTTTTTATTTAACCTTAATTTAACTAGGCAAGTCAGTAAAGAACAAATTCTTATTTACAATTACGGCCTAGAAACAGTGGGTTAACTGCCTTGTTCAGTGGCAGAACGGCAGATTCTTGTCAGCTCGGGGATACAATCTAGCAACTTTTCGGTTACTGGCCCAACTCCCTAACCACTAGGCTACCTGCCGCCCCCTATCTATAGGACACTGTGGAAATGTAACAGTACAGTAGCAATTATCTGTAGGACACTGTGGAAATGTTACAGTAGCAATTATCTGTAGGACACTGTGGAAATGTTACAGTACAGTAGCAATTATCAGTAGGACACTGTGGAAATGTAACAGTACAGTAGCAATTATCTGTAGGACACTGTGGAAATGTTACATTACAGTAGCAATTATCAGTAGGACACTGTGGAAATGTAACAGTACAGTAGCAATTATCTATAGGACACTGTGGAAATGTAACAGTACAGTAGCAATTATCAGTAGGACACTGGAAATGTAACAGTACAGTAGCAATTATCAGTAGTATACAGGCACCAGAGTTGAACCTATAGTGCCTTTAACCTAATGATGAAATGTCTTTGGGTCTAGAAAGAACTGTCCAAGCCTGTGTAGCAGCCTAGCATACCAGTGCACACTCAAAACCTTTTCTCGCACAGAGTCACAGTGTCCCCCCTCAATGTCTCTGTTTATGGGTACAGCAGCCCAACTGCTTTGTCTGTCTGAAGTGTTTGTATTCACATACACGCCTGGGCTGCTGAGTGTCTGATTCACACAAATGTGTTGAGTGTTGCAGTGAGTGGGCTTCTTCGTGTGCTCTCTCTCTGCCTCTGTGACCTGCGCTCCCAGTGTGCCCTCCCCCCTAACCAGCTGGGTGAATGACAGCAGCAGTCTCAGAGGCCCAAACGCCCAGTGTGCCAGTCTATGGTCCTCTATAAGTGCATAGCTGGATGCCAGCACCCCATCCACAAACAGAGTGCCGTGTTCTGTCAAGGGTGCGTATACACCCATCCCTTCCTCCTGCGATACAGATGTGATCCTGGATGGTTGTACTCGGCCGTCCGCTCCATGGACGAGTACATAGTCCCCCGGTTTGGCTCTACTGGCAAACTGAGCCTTGTACTCACTGTAGTGGAGTTTGTGATGGGGTGCGAGGAAGACCAGGTGGTGGGGAGTGAGGGCTAGGCGGCGGCCATCTTTTGTGGCCAGGACCAGGAAAGTGGACCTGCTCTCATGGTCTTGGTGTAGGAATAGAAGGACGCGGCTGAGGACGATGTGTCCTGACCCAGACAGGGCCAACACTCTGTCTCCAGGCCCCAGGGAGGCCAGGGTCTTCTGTCCCCCTCCGGCCAAGGTCACCCGGGCCCAGCCTGGGAAACAGCCCCCCTTCTCCACCGCCACAGAGTGATCTGAGGGGGGAATCAATAGAGAAGGACCTACTGTAAGATGACTAAAACACTATATTTTGTTAATAACATTGATATGGTATAATATGACATAAGATATGCATGAATGTATGAAAATAATGACAGGAATAAATGTAAAATACATCCAAAGGCAAATCACTGGAAATAATGTATTTGTCATGTATTAAATATACCAGTTAATATCCACTTGACTTACCAGCTTTGACAGAGCAGTGCACATGGTACTTGGACTCATAGTACACAAAGTCAAAGCCAGCCTCCACAGCCAGCTGGGCAAGCATGCCGTACTTGTCTGGGATGCGGTCTGACGTGGTGATGTCCACAGCCCGTCCCTCATAATGAAGAGAGTCAGGGGGGTGATGGCCGTCCTCATCCCAGGCCTCTGTCACCCTCAGCTTCGTCCCAGGCCAGTGGTTCATCACCGCTATGGCTAGTTTGTTGAGGCAGTCTTTACAGCGCTGAGGGACATGGAGAGGGGTGGAGAGATTTCATTCATACAATATGATATGATACCATTCAATTGAACTATGCTGTCATAATGTATCTACTATGCCAATAGAGTCATTCATTTGCTCTCAATTAAATTAGCCCTCATATTCTCGTGAGAATTATTAGGCAATTGGCAAGTATTGTCACCATTATAGGCGGGTCTGTCGATAGCAACTCCAGGACTATTGACGTGTATGAACCCCCTTAGAGAGAGGGGAGGTACCAGAGACTGTTTTAATCATTAATTAACGAGGGAAAAGGAACCGCTTGAGACAGAGAGTATATATGAGCCTGTTGTCTACCTCACCCACAATGACCATATATTCATTCACTCACAGTCTCATTCAACCCCTTGTAACTCAATACCTAAAACCACAACACTACTGCAACTAACTGTATTCCTCCTATTATCCCCGCTAGGTTATTTGTCTCTAGCCTGGTCCCCCAACATTTTTTGCTATCTTGCCACCTTGCAACAAAAACTGATCTGGAACCAGGCTAATTTGTCTCTTCATTGACATCATCAGATTTAAATTGTCTGTATTCAGAGCTACTAAAGGCCATTGCCACCCTCTCCAACCTTTCTCAAACAATCAGAACATAAGAACACAAAGCTACTGTAGCCATTCTAGAACATTCCTTGGCCTTTTCTGCTGGGTGAGGGAATAATTAAGGCCATTCAGTGAGTCAGTGGCACCTCTGAGACATTTGATCAGAAATGTGAACACCAGATATACACCCACTACTGGGCTGCAATGATACATACTGTATTATGTTTGAATGTCACAGGTAGGTAGGTAGGTAGCGGCAGGTAGCCTAGCAGATAAGAGCGTTGGGCCAGTAACTGAAAGGTCGCTGAAAGGTCACTGTGCCGACTAGGTGAAAAATCTGTCTGCCCTTGAGCAAGGCACTTAACCATAATTTTTCCTGTAAGTCGCCATGGATAAGAGTGTCTGCTAAATGACTAAAATGTAAATGTAAAATGTAATATCACACAATAGCAGTTTACAATATGTCGTGTCAGAGCCTAAATCTCTGTACTCTGGTTAATACAACATAACACTCTCACAGGTAGTAGGTTAACTGTACAGACCATCAAACTGAGGCAAACTTTTAAGAGGCTCTTAAGCATTGCCTCCTGAAAGTCCCAATTCCCAAGGAATTGGAACCATAGAGATGTATAGAGATCATTGAAAGACTCCAGCACTGCACGGGGCGGTAAGTCACCAATATTAGCTTGACACTTTTTTTAAACATCAAAAGAAGAAGAAAATTGTACTACGTTAAAATGGATGATGTCACAGATGCCACAATGGCACAGATACAACGTTGCAATCTCTATACATCTCTGTGGTTGGAACAGAGTTTGTTAACCATATTTCAGAGAGAGAGAGACTTGGCAAGAGAGACGCAGAGCAGCTAAGAGGCCAGGTCCAGGCTAAGTGAGAGGGCAGAGATACAGATGGGAGGAATGCATGGGCATGCACTCAGCCAGAGTGAGAAAAGAACTAGGGATACAAAACAAACTGCCTACATTTTTCTCGCCATGCCATTGAAGAGAGGCGTTTCATTGTCATTGAACTACAATAGTCGGTTTTTCCGACGGTGCCATTACTTCAGCAGGCGAGAATTTTGTATAGGCGACCCCTTGGAGTGTCCAAACCCTACACAAAGAACGTCTTTCACATCTGGCCAGAGAGAGGGGCACATGCACACATACTGTACACACACACACACACTGGTACATGCACGCATATACACACTGGTCCTCAGACTGGGAATCAAAAGGGCATACACACACTCAACCACAGATTTCCATCACATACTGTACACTCCTTCAAAAAAAAGAAAGAACACAGACTGAACTCCAAGCATCACCACATGAGTAGCCTGCATTTACAGAAGAAATGTTGTTATGCTCAATTGTGAAGGATAGTCTTGATGTTACTAATGATGGTGAATTTTAAGAATCTGACAATTAGTTTGAAGATTACAGTAGGCCTACTGTATGTCTTAAATATCCCATGTCCAAGATGACATGCCTCTTGTATATGGATCGATTCTCCCTTGACATCAGAAGTTGAGAATACCAGCCATTTGAGAGAAATAACAATACGTTTATTGTTCCACGGCCTCAACTCAAAATGCTAACATCACACTGTGGCTTCCTTGATATTCTAAAGAGGTCAGATGTGACATATGAGAGAGGTCTGTGTTCCTGTGCTGCTGTGCCTGTGTCGTAACTCCTCAATTCCTGATCATATTTGAATGGTCATATGTAGGGTTTAAAAATCCTGGGAACTTTCAATCAATTCCCTGATTTTCCCTAAATCCGTTTGGAGGATTCCCGGAATCAGGAGGGAATAAGCAGGAAATCTGGAATCCTCCAACCAGGATTTCTGAATGACCAGGGAATTTATTGAAAGTTCCTGGAACTTTGCAATCCTAGTCATGTGGCAAACCTGACTCTAATGCAAGTTTACCTGCCTGGCCTCACCTACGAATCCCTCTTAGTATGCACACACAGAGCAGTAGAACCAGAGGAATCGTTTTATTACCAAGCAACAAAGACTTTGGTTAAAGATTGAGAGGACATGATCCCCACAAGTTGGAACACATTCTCCCAGAGTCATATTAAATTACATCCTGAATTACATCCGGAAAATTAGACACCTGGGACAGAATTATTTGATTTTAAACAAGAAGTTCACACCAAAATAGTTCAACCAGAGACTGTAAACTGTCCATTACTGAAGTTTCTATGGTTTAGCACCTTGTGAGTAACTATCCAGCCCACTATTTATTTGATTGCCTTTTATCAAGTAACAAAATAGGAAATGCAGGGAAAGTGATTCATGAATTAACATCAGTTTATCAAGTTGAAGTTGTGGATTGGAGAAAATGAATCCTGAAAATGTCACAATAGTGATTTAAAAAATCTATGTATACCACTACATGCTGCAGTTCATCAATCATCCAGCAGAGCGATTCCCCTTATGAGCTAGCACAGAGAACCCGTTTCCCTGCACTGAAAGAGTATCCTCCTATGGTATTATACTAGGGACCTACTGGCCTGTCTAATAGTAACTATATTACTGTCATGAGTGACCAGTGACTTAAACAGGTCAATGGAAAGGGCACCAAGTGGGTCGATGGGATCTTGACGTTGTCACACAGTAAATGTCCTACAAAATCAAACTGAAACCTGGAGATAATTGTACTTGATTAGCCATTACAAACACTGTCTGACCCAGTCTGTCAACCAGTCTTACCTTGGTCATGAAGCGGTCAGCAAGGGTTTTCTCCTCATCTTTGAAGATAATATCGGTGTTGTAGTTACACACCAGTTCATTAAAGCGTTCTGAGTTACGTGTGATCTTGCCCTCCACCCTCCCGCTGGCACCTAGGTTGTTCTCTGAAAGTTTGGGGAAGGAGGTCTTGTAAGGCATGGGGGTGAGTTTCCTGGGCCTAGGGCGGTTGCCGTACCCAGGGCCTGGCCCGCACCCCTGGACCAGGGAGCTCCACGTGAAGATAGCGAGCAGGCCAAGCCGTGCCAGGCTTTCCCACCAGGAGGACACCTTCATTGGGGACACCTTCAATGATCCACTGTGCCCACTAAGCAAGCCCTGTCTCGGGCACTTAAATGCATTTGAATGATGGGGGTCAAATCTTGGTGGTGGTCCATTCCAGATCATGAGTTGTAAAGGAGTTTTAATGTTTCTATAGAGCAAGGTTGGCCATTATGGATCAAAATCCACACTGGAAGTACAGGGACGGCGTTCTTCTGTAAAAATCCATGTTGACCCTTTAAAATGAACTTTAATCTCTACTGTATTGTTATATCCTCTTGCTTATGTATTTTAATGTTTTGATTACTCCCTTAATAATTTATGACACTTGAAAACTATTTTCCTTTCCAGAATGTTTAAGATTTATCATCTTTTATGCTGTTCACAATAAATGAAAAATAAATAGTTCTCATCCTTATCAGTCTTTGCAGGTGTTTCTCGAGCTTCCAGTCGCCTACCTACCTACCGCCTCTCTCTCCAGTCACCGGGCAGTTCAGCAATAGCAAACCTGACGCGCACCTACCTCACTGTTGCGTCTCTGTGAAATATCTCCTCTACGAATTCTCCTGATCGCATTCTCAGAATCTCATCCCATTCCTGCCTCCAGCAATGCGTCTCGAGATGTTTTGTCCGTCCACTTGTGTCTCGTGTCGTGTTGACGCGCTCCTGCCCGCCGTGCGCTAGCCATTGGGTTCTTATTAGAGTCTGGACAAGATTGCCCTCCTTCCTATACACGCTCCCACCGCGACAGCGCACGCCTCCACTTACGTTATTGCCGGACTTTATGTTGTTATACAGTAGGACGTGACCGGTCTTTTTCCCTCCCAAGAGGCAGAGGTGAAGATAACCGGATTACGCATTATGGTGATGTTGGTAAGTCTTATTACACACACACATTTGGAGAGGTCGACCAGGGGAACTATTAACCTACTTGACAACTCATTTAACAGAGAATCATGGGATACGAACGATTTACAGCGGCAATAAAAAGTATGTGAACCTTTTGTAATTACCTGGATTTCTGCATAAATTGGTCATAAAATGTGATCTGATCTTCATCTAAGTCACAACAATAGACAAACATATTGTGCTTAAACTAATAACACACAAGCTATTGTATTTTTCTTGTCTATATTGAGTACATAATTTAAACATTCACAGTCTAGGTTTGAAAAAGTATGTGAACCCCTAGGCTAAGGACTTCTCCAAAAGCTAATTGGATGATACGAGATTGAAGATGGTTAGAGCTGCCCAGCCCTATTAAAAACACTCACAAAATTTGAGTTTGCTATTAAGATTGCCCTCCTTCCTCCTATTAAAAACACTCACAAAATTTGAGTTTGCTATTCACAAGAAGCATTGCCTGATGTGAACCATGCCTCGAACAAAAGAGATCTCAGAGGACCTAAGATTAAGAATTGTTGAATTGCATAAAGCTGGAAAGGGTTACAAAAGTATCTCTAAAAGCCTTGATGTTCATCAGTCCACTCTAAGACAAATTGGCTATAAATGGAGAAAGTTCAGCACTGTTACTACTCTCCCTAGGAGTGGCCGTCCTGCAAAGATGACTGCAAGAGCCCAGCGCAGAATGCTCAATGAGGTTAAGAAGAATCTAGAGTGTCAGCTAAAGACTTACAGAAATCTCTGGAACATGCTAACATCTCTGTTGACGAGTCTACAATCCGTAAAACACTGAACAAGAATGGTGTTCATGGGAGGACAACACGGAAGAAGCCACTGCTGTCCAAAAGAAACATTGCTGCACGTCTGAAGTTCGCAAAATATCACCTGGATGTTTCACAGCGCTACTGGCAAAATATTCTGTGGACAGATGAAAAAAAAGTTGAGTTTTTTTGGAAGGAACACACAACCCTATGTGGAGAAAAAAAAGGCACACCAACATCAAAACCTCATCCCAACTGTAAAGTATGGTGGAGGGAGCATCATGGTTTGGGGCTGCTTTGCGGCCTGGACAGCTTGCTATCATTCCTCCTGACCATTGTGCAGGTCTGATCCACAACTACAGAAAACGTTTGGTTGAAGTTATTGCTGCAAAAGGAGGGTCAAGCAGTTATTAAATCCAAGGGTTCACATACTTTTTCCACCCTGCACTGTGAATGTTTACACAGTGTGTTCAAAAAACACATGAAAACGAATCATTGTTTGTGTGTTATTAGTTTAAGCAGACTGTGTTTGTCTATTGTTGTGATACGATGAAGATCAGATGACATTTTATTACCAATCTATGCAGAAATCCAGGTAATTCCAAAGGGTTCACATACTTTTTCTTGCCACAGTATAAAAAGAGGCAAATGGTTGGAGTTTATTGTCTAACCTAATAAAATATACTTTGTTACACATTTAACAGGTTGGTTAGAAATGAATTGAGTTCCTACACCAATAAACATCCTGATATCCCTCTGAACTTTGTATGCCCTTGTCCACAGATCATTC
Organism: Salvelinus namaycush; assembly: GCF_016432855.1. Taxonomy (NCBI): domain Eukaryota; kingdom Metazoa; phylum Chordata; class Actinopteri; order Salmoniformes; family Salmonidae; genus Salvelinus; species Salvelinus namaycush. Next base: position 10,363,336 of record NC_052320.1, on the reverse strand, counting down.
CTACTTGGAGGGATTCCCCACTACTGTTATTCATTTATTAATAGATAAAAGGTGAAGAGGGTCCATGACAGAAAGGCTGTGTAAGAGCTTCCTGCTCAGTAAAGAGCTACTCCAGCCCTATCTCTCTCTCTCTCTCTCACACAAACACACACACACACACACACACACACACACACACACACACACACTACTGTCTCGCTCTGACTTCCAGCTTTGCGTTCCTTTGTTTTCTGGAGACCCAGGTTGACACCTTGGCCCTTAACCCCCCCCCCCCCCCCCCCCCCCCCCTGATCCTCATCAACCCAGCGCACCCAATACCTCTTAGCTGGAAACACCCCGCCAGCCACTTCTGGCTCTATCAACATATTATGTGTATTCGTCTCAGAACAATAGCTGAGATTTGAGAGAGTCATAAAAAGGGGAAATATTATGTCACAATGAAAGGGGTAATTAAGAATCTGTGTCTCCAGGAGTCTGATGTTTCTTATCATTTATAGAGGCTTAAATAAACAGAGAGGTCAGAGGTAAACGTTTGTCATCCGATTCTTCTAGCTTCCTGGATATCTCCTGAACACTGTCTGTTTGCCAGTGGATACAATATACTGGCCGTACAATACTACTGTACTACAAAGTCTTGTGCTGCCTCTAAAAACAATTCACACTTTTAGGGGAACTCTTTAGCCCTTCAGCCTATGATACATTGTGACCCCATAGATGTTGATACATCACTCTCACATCTCCCTCATTCTTTCTCGGTATTCCAATGTTGTTTCAACCATATACAGTGGGGCAAAAAAGTATTTAGTCAGCCACCAATTGTGCAAGTTCTCCCACTTAAAAAGATGAGAGAGGCCTGTAATTTTCATCATAGGTACACTTCAACTATGACAGACAAAATGAGAAAAAAAATCCAGAAAATCACATTGTAGGAATTGTAATGAATTTATTTGCAAATTATGGTGGAAAATAAGTATTTGGTCACCTACAAACAAGCAAGATTTCTGGCTCTCACAGACCTGTAACTTCTTCTTTAAGAGGCTCCTCTGTCCTCCACTCGTTACCTGTATTAATGGCACCTGTTTGAACTTGTTATCAGTATAAAAGACACCTGTCCACAACCTCAAACAGTCACACTCCAAACTCCACTATGGCCAAGACCAAAGAGCTGTCAACGGACACCAGAAACAAAATTGTAGACCTGCACCAGGCTGGGAAGACTGAATCTGCAATAGGTAAGCAGCTTGGTTTGAAGAAATCAACTGTGGGAGCAATTATTAGGAAATGGAAGACATACAAGACCACTGATAATCTCCCTCGATCTGGGGCTCCACGCAAGATCTCACCCCGTGGGGTCAAAATGATCACAAGAACGGTGAGCAAAAATCCCAGAACCACACGGGGGGACCTAGTGAATGACCTGCAGAGAGCTGGGACCAAAGTAACAAAGCCTACCATCAGTAACACACTACGCCGCCAGGGACTCAAATCCTGCAGTGCCAGACGTGTCCCCCTGCTTAAGCCAGTACATGTCCAGGCCCGTCTGAAGTTTGCTAGAGAGCATTTGGATGATCCAGAAGAAGATTGGGAGAATGTCATATGGTCAGATGAAACCAAAATATAACTTTTTGGTAAAAACTCAACTCATCGTGTTTGGAGGACAAACAATGCTGAGTTGCATCCAAAGAACACCATACCTACTGTGAAGCATGGGGGTGGAAACATCATGCTTTGGGGCTGTTTTTCTGCAAAGGGACCAGGACGACTGATCCGTGTAAAGGACAGAATGAATGGGGCCATGTATCGTGAGATTTTGAGTGAAAACCTCCTTCCATCAGCAAGGGCATTGAAGATGAAACGTGGCTGGGTCTTTCAGCATGACAATGATCCCAAACACACCGCCCGGGCAACGAAGGAGTGGCTTCGTAAGAAGCATTTCAAGGTCCTGGAGTGGCCTAGCCAGTCTCCAGATCTCAACCCCATAGAAAATCTTTGGAGGGAGTTGAAAGTCCGTGTTGCCCAGCAACAGCCCCAATACATCACTGCTCTAGAGGAGATCTGCATGGAGGAATGGGCCAAAATACCAGCAACAGTGTGTGAAAACCTTGTGAAGACTTACAGAAAACGTTTGACCTCTGTCATTGCCAACATAGGGTATATAACAAAGTATTGAGATAAACTTTTGTTATTGACCAAATACTTATTTTCCACCATAATATGCTAATAAATTCATAAAAAATCCTACAATGTGATTTTCTGGATTTTTTTTTCTCATTTTGTGTGTCATAGTTGAAGTGTACCTAGGATGAAAATACAGGCCTCTCTCATCTTTTTAAGTGGGAGAACTTGCACAATTGGTGGCTGACTAAATACTTTTTTGCCCCACTGTATATATCTATATCAGTCTGAGAAGACACCAGGAATAACACTATTCATAGCCAGAGGTCAAACAGTCATAGCATAATAGTGAACATAGTCAAATTGTTATTTCTCTGAATAATCAAAATGGACATGAGAGAATACTGAGATGATACAGGCCAAAGAGGAAAAGCGAGGGGGGGTTGTGGGAAGGTAGGAGAAAATTTTGAAGGGAGGGAAGGGTGTCAGGGCCGTGAGGGCAGAGACTCAGATGAGATATATCATAGTACATAATGACAAATGTAGGGAACGCCATGGTCCAGCTCAATCAAAATAAGAAACTCCTTTCACATGAATCGAAACAATCAGTGATATTGATATTGTTATTTTTGAAATGGATGTGACAGGCAACAAAGAAGAAAAGAGAGATTTCATCTCATCAGACATTAAAGAGAGAAGAAGGAATCTAACGTCTATGTGTTTAAGATGGAAATAAAGTAATTCTTATTATTTGGGGGATGGTGATGCAGCCTCTACCCCTCCCTCCCTCCTCCTGACTCTTAACAGGATCGATCACTCCCCCAGCACCCAGTCCAGGATGGGAGCATATGGCTGGGTGAATGGCTGAGTTTCCTGCACAGCCACAGCACAGAAAACGAGATCTTTCCTGCCTGGGAAGGCTGGGTCTGCATCCCAAAACAGAACCCTGTTCCCTATCTAGTGCCCTAATTTTGACCAGAGCCCTATAGGCCCAGGTCAAAAATAGTGCACTATATAGGGAATAGAATGCCAATTGTAGGGGCGGCAGGTAGCCTAGTGGTTGGGCCAGTAACCGAAAAGTTGCTTATTCGAATCCCCGAGCTGACAAGGTAAACATCTGTCGTTCTGCCCCTGAACAAGGCAGTTAACCCACCTTTCCTAGGCCGTCATTGTAAATAATAATTTGTTCTTAACTGACTTGCCTAGTTAAATAAAGGTTGGCTCACGGTCAAAGTAAACTACAATCATGTCACTTTTCTGTTTTACTACAATCATGTCACGCTGTCACTTTTCTGGTTTGTCTAAAGCTGTTAGTGACACTGGCAGGAAAATATTGCTCTCACATGTCCACAATTGGCAGATTTTGGCACTTAATGGAGTCGTAACTGTACTGTGATGTTAAGAGTTCTTTCTGTAATATAACTTTCAGGGTTTGTAATGTAGTTAGTGTAAAGCAGCAGTAGTTCTGTTTTATGAACAATGCTTGGTTTGACATCTTTAAAAAGCCTTTGTCTTTTAGAGCTGAATAGACAATCTGCAGGATCCACTTCCTTAGACAGAGGCCGTTGGGAGTGGTGTGTCTGTCTCTCACCCTGGCCTGTTATCAGTGTCAGGAAGAGGCATGCTGGTGCGTCTAGGAGAGAGAGAAGAGAGAGAGATTCAAATCTAAGAGGATATAAGAACTCAACAGTTACCAAAATACATACAAAACAAAATTCAATTTAATCACAAACTTCAATGTTACCAAATTCTAAATAGAGATATCAAATTAACACATCTTGTCAAAATCAAAAAATTAAAACAAAGGAAGACATTAACAATGCACGGACTCAGTGACCATAGCCTGGCAATAGAGACAGGACGCCATAGAAAACCTGGAAGGTCAGAGAGGAGAGACTTTGAAAGTACTGTGGGTCAGGTGAAGTTTAAAGAAAGAATTGCAGGATTTCTTAAACTGCCTGTTGAGGGAAAATCTGCATTTTGTTCGGATAAAACGTAGACAGTAGATCTTGCTACAGATGATGTCCTGGTCTGTCATAATATGAAAGAGACAGTAGATCTCAACATGTCATACACATGAGCCCTCGTAGATTTCATTTCTCAAATGTTTTTCTTTTTTGTGTAATTATTTTCAATGTATGATTGTTTTTGTTGCTCAAACATATTGTTCATTTATGTAATACTTCATATATAGGCTTTGGCAACAGCTGCAACCACCCATTCATGTCAATAAAGCATGTATTGGAGAGAGCAAGAGAGATGCTACAGTACAGGGAGGCTGAATGGTTTCTGGCTCCAGATCTCTGAATCACCCTGATAAAGAGGCCTGTGCGGTGAAGCTGTATGTGTCCTAGCTGTATATGTAAAGCAACATAGCCATGTTACGTGTCATAACGTCATGTGTACATCAACATGTTAAGTCCAGATTTCAGTACAGTCCCTTCACTCACCCTATAATAGTATGTACTCACCAATAGGGGATCACACACACACAGTATCTTTAAAAAATATATATAACTTGTTGGGAGTTGATGCGTCAGTCAAATGGACAATAGTGGACCAGGGTGGAACTTCCTGGTCTGAAACAAACGCGTCAGAGGTCAACCATAGCACTACTGTACCTCTGATACTGAATCTGCTACTGTACTAGATTTATATATCCTCCACAACATGCATATCCCATTTACAGATGTATGACAACACCCCACACTGCTTCATCATTTAGATATGGCTGATGTCAGAGGGCCGTCATATTAACAGAGTGTGTGTGTTGCTTCCCACTTCAAGTGTTCTTATACTCGTTTCTAACACTTTCAACAATACTGGGCTGGCTTTGATATTTTCTTTTCACATTGTCTTTCCAGGACGGTTCCAACAACTATGGTTCCAGACCATCACAGTACAGCTGGGCTCAGTAGTGTGAAAAGGGTATCGGAGTTCTTCATTTTCTGTGTGAGGCCCTGTCTGATGGGTCCATTTCTATTGGATTCTCATGTGTGTAATGCCTGTTTTATGGGTGTATAGAGAGATCAGAGGACTGCCCTGCGAGTCTGCCTGCTGAGCCTAGTCCACCCAGTGTGTGAAGCAAGTGTGCCGTGAGTGTGTAGGCAGGGTGGGGGTCCGCCTGCCCTGCCGTCCCCGGGGCAAACGGACAGTGTGACCGCCTTTCTAAGTTGATTAGTTAGAAAGTCTCGCCTTTTCCTGTGAGCAGCTCTGTCTGTTGCCAGTCAGCTAACAGCGGGAAGAATAGAACCCTAATGCACTTTGGCACACACTTCAAATGGCCAGCTGTCAGGAAAGCTAGTCTGTGTCTTTTTTCCCCTTGATTCTTGTGTTTTGACAATAAAGATAACCTATCTCATCCCGCTACAATACATGCTGGCTGTCTCCCAACTCCTGCCTCGTTTCTGATATGGACACTGAACTACCAGTCAGATGGTGGCCTTGCGTGTGTTAGTTACCCTACTGGACTTCTTGTCTGTGACACCACAAAAAAACAGAATAAAAAATGACCGGCGCACACTCGTCTCTCTTGCAGGTATCTTTTAGGACCAGCGTTGTAACCACCAATCTTTAACTCGTAGCCTTCATCCAAATAAAACACCAACTCCCAGGGTTCATCTTCCCCCAGTGTTTCAGTAAACAGAAGATAGTATTTGAAAAATAATTTATATAGACCTAGACCTCATGATGTAGTTCTAGCTGTGTTTATTTACATATAAAGGTGAGGTTTAAGTTCAGGGAATAGTGAATGGGGACATGTTCATTGGAGCGCATAAAAGCAAAAATAGTTTTTTAGAAATGTTTGCAAATTGATTAAAAATAAAACTGAAATATCACATTTACATAAGTATTCAGACCCTTATTTCAGTACTTTGTTTAAGCACCTTTGGCAGCGATTACAGCCTCGAGTCTTCTTGGGTATGACGCTACAAGCTTGGCACACCTGTATTTGGGTAGTTTCTTCATAAACCATGTGCCATGGAGTCGGCACATCAAATCTCTTCACAACTTGCATGGCACCGCTGTCAACATTTATCCTCAAATGAAACTACGATTTCTTAATTGTTACCCAGAAATGATTTGATATGGAAATAAAAACAGCTGCATTGGACCTTTAATAATGAATATAGACTAAATTGTCCAGTTTTTAAATGGATAAATTGAAAGGCATCACTATTGAATGTGATGGGTTATTTGCAGGATTACTTAGAGAGCATTGATCTATTGCTTTCCTTCCCTGCCAGTTATGACAAGTTATGACATTGTTGTAATACAAATGCCACCTCATTCTCAAGGCGCTTGTTAACTATCAAATCCTCTCATAAGAAGATTCATTCGAAGAAATTAACACAGGCACTCAAAAGCCTTATTGTGATAAACAGAACTAATTTCACTAGGCCAGTTTGCACATTCACTAAAATAATTAGGTTAAGTGGTGGGGGGGGGGTCACTGAAATGTCAATTGCTCTGAAAGTTTCAAACAGGTAGATGCACTTGTTTCTGACACACACACACACACCTGTATTCATTGAGTGCCATGTCTAGGCGGTGTGTGTGTGCCTACAGCCCACAGGGTGAACCAAACCTCTGATATGTACATTTGTATGTTTGGTATGGGTCCTCAGATCCTCAAAAAGTTCTACAGCTGCACCATCGAGAGCATCCTGACTGGTTGCGTCAATGTCTGGACCGGCACCTTCCCGGCCTCTGACCGCAAGGCACTACAGAGGGTAGTGCGTACGGCCCAGGACATCACTAGGGTCAAGCTTCCTGCCATCCAGGATCTCTATACCAGGCCATGTCAGAGGAAGGCCCTAAACATTTTCAAAGACTCCAAACATTTTCAAAGACTCCAGCCACCCTAGTCATAGACTTCTCTCTGCTACCACACGGCAAGCGGTACCGGATCGCCAAGTCTAGGTCCAAGAGGCTTCTTAACAGCTTCTACCCCCAAGCCATAAGACTCCTGAACCACTAATTAAATGGCTACCCAGACTATTTGCATTGCCCCCCCCCACTTTTACACTTCTGCTACTCTGTTTATAGTGAATAGTCACTTTAGTTACTCAACATGTTAGTCGAGGTAATATGTACCTGTGCCCCCGCACATTGACTCTGTACCGGTACCCCCTGTATATAGCCTCGCTATTGTTATTTTACTGCTGCTCTTTAATTATTTGTTACTTTTATTTTTTAAATAACACTTATTTTTCCATAAAACTGCATTGTTGGTTAAGGGCTTGTAAGTAAGCATATCACTGTAAGGTCTACTACACCTGTTGTATTCGGTGCATGTGACAAATAAAATTTGATTCACAGGAAGTAGCATTCCGCGAACATTTAGACACTCCCTTTTTGCAGAGGAAAAGGCACAAAACAAAAGACAAATCAAACATCCAACATCCAACAAAAGAAAACAAGAAAGAAACGCAAACAAAAATCAAGGAGAAACCGGGATTTATTTTTCTTCCTTCCAAGAGGAAATGAATAATATGAAAGGAAAACTGGTGGAGGAAAAGAGGATTAGGTGGGTGGCGGTGAAGGAGAGCGCGCACGAGTCTCCTCTCCTCTTGATTTGTGTGTGGGCTTGGGTTGTAGCGGCGTCAGGGACGGCCTCTGATGACAGACAGGACAAAATACAACAGCTTTGTTCTGGGCCTGATTAAAGCAAGGCTACTAAGGGTGGCGGGACAGAGGACAGACACGCACACGACACTCAGAAGACAGACACACTGGCACAGGATGGGCCGACACTCGCAATCACACAGCCCGGAACCGGGATGGGCTGGACAATGAGACCCGATGATTTATAGATGTATACTAGATCTAACTGCACTGTAAACAGTCTTATTACTCATACCAATCCAGATGACAGACCATGTATAGGAAAATGCAATACATTTGTCCTTTTTCCTCCCTAGTACATAAAAATATATTTAATTGCTTTCAACACCTACGGTCACATTCTCATTACGTTAGCGTTTTTAAACAATAGGAAATAAAATGTCCATCAGCTCCCAGGTTAGAGGTTCTGCAGTCTCACAGTAAAAAATGCCCTTGATTGACTAATAAAAAGAGTCCCACTTTAACATTATCACCCCTAAGTAACCAGCCCACTCAAACATTGTGCACCCCAAAGAATATATTGAATTGATGGGTGCCAGATCTGTTTCTGCTCGCTTGCCAATGGGCTGCTCTCCTAAAATTCTTATGGAATTTTAATGCTGTTTAGCATGACAATGAGTGGCAAAGGAGTTGGCAAGATGGCACAAACAGATCTGGGACCAGGCTAGTGAAATTAGTCAACTTTAATGATTGACCAGAAAACAGAACTTCAGGTAAACGTTCAGCAGGCTGCCAGGTGAGTTGAGTGAATTTGGAGACCCTGCCCCCTGCTGGTGATGAACGGAACAGAACTCTGACTATCAGCTAATAATAAAGAATACTACTACAATTTAACATGCTGATACAGCAAAGGAGAACCATGACACAAATAAAAACAAAGCCACAGATCATTTAGACTATTCCAATAACAAAATGAACAGAAAAAAACATCTGGAATTGGCAGTGGACAGTAACCAGTATTGCACTTAGGTTAATATTAACAAACGTTAAAAACATTCACAGTAAGACTGGTCCAAGGCAGGACACCCAAAACTAGTGAGCGTCACTTTGCATTTAGGAAGCTCCTCTTTAGGGGGTTAGAAACCCATGAGAATAAGTAAACAGCAATGCCATTATACGACCAACAACACAACCTCATTAAGAAATAAAATCATATGTGTTAAGGTATCTTTTCATGTATCATTCCGTTATTCCAAGTGATAATTTAAAAACAAGTCATGGGTTGTGTTCATTAGGCACCACATGAGAAAAGAAAAAAAAGACCGAAACGCAAACTTTTTTTCTGTTGGAAAAAGTTTTCAAACGTAACCTAATGAACACAACCCTGTCCTGTCCCGTTCTCTTCCTCCACGATATGAAGGTCAAGGTATGTAGAATAGAGTGAGTAATCCCTCAACCCTCAATTTTAAAACATCCTCCTCTCATTAACAAACACAACACCATTACAGACAGACGTCTTACAAAACATGGAAGTGGGATTCACAGGATGAGTGAGGCCCAAAAATAGTGGTTTAACATGATGGGGGAGGGGGAGGCGGCAGCGAGCGAGAGACAATTCAAACGCTGAACCCCAGAGCAGGAAAAGGAAATGTCAGTCAGTCACAACGTAATGTTCCAAAATAGCTTTGACACGTGTGTCCAAAGAGTAAAGTCAATCAGTCCCAGCTCAACCTCTCAAACCCACAGAGTTTCTCACAAGGCATTAGGGATGCTCTGTATGATGTCACAATGTCAACAAGAACCCTCATACAGATTAGAGCCCTTTTTCAGTTCCAGAATCTTTCATTGGTTCCAGAACATCTAGAATTTGGCTCAGATTACTGTGCACAATGATTCTAATATAACCCCAGTATTGTAGTCTGAGACTATTTAAATTGATTCCCCAGGTCAACTTGTATTGATTGGGGATTAGTCAGTGAGCAGCGCTCTACTGCACCATTGGCCAAACTGCACTTCTAATCCTCCACTTCTGTCTTTTCATTCTGGTGATCCAGACACCGATAGGCTGGAGGACTGAAGACAAGGTGCCTTTTGTTCCAATGGGAATGCTCTTCAGGAGGCTTAGGTCCCGGTCGGGTGTTAGAGATGACAGTTGATTGGTCAAGGGAATGTCAGTCACTGGATCTTTGACAGGCCATTGGCCAGGAGGAGCTTGAGGGGGATGGTGGTGCGGGACATGGTCAGAGGCAGTTTGTGGAGACCTGCGGAGACATAAAACACATACGGTTAAAAAGGTGTAACGACATAGCACGTTTACCGCCAACACACACAGAGATCACAAGCAAGAGAGAAAGACGGTGAGCAAAGGAAAGAGAGGGATAGAGTGTGTGTGCAAGAAAGTTTGGGTGCTAAGAAAGTCCATCAGTCACAAAACAGAACAAAAGCAGTTGGGGAGGAAGCGGGAAAGGAGAGATGCCATCTGTTGTGAGTAAGGGGTGTGTGTGTAATATATATATGGCTCTACACTCCGAACTGTTGTTTTTGTTGGGCTGGGGAGTGTGTATGTGTGCGCGCAAGGGGCTGGGGAGTGTGTGTGTGTGCGCGCGAGGGGCCGGGGAGTGTGTGTGTGTGCGTGCGCGCGAGGGGCCGGGGAGTGTGTGTGTGCGTGCGCGCGAGGGGCCGGGGAGTGTGTGTGTGCGTGCGCGCGCGCGAGGGGCCGGGGAGTGTGTGTGTGCGTGCGCTCGCGCGAGGGGCCGGGGAGTGTGTGTGTGCGTGCGCGCGAGGGGCCGGGGAGTGTGTGTGTGCGCCCGCGCGAGGAGCTGGGGAGTGTGTGTGTGCGCGCGCGCGCGAGGGGCCGGGGTGTGTGTGTGTGCGCGCGAGGGGCCGGGGAGTGTGTTTGTGTGCGCGCGAGGGGCCGGGGAGTGTGTTTGTGTGCGCACGAGGCGCCGGGGAGTGTGTGCGCGCGAGGCCCCGGGGAGTGTGTGCGCGCGAGGCGCCGGGGAGTGTGTGCACGCGAGGCGCTGGGGAGTGTGTGCGCTGGGGAGTGTGTGCGCGTGAGGCGCCGGGGAGTGTGTGCGCGCGAGGCGCCGGGGAGTGTGTGCGCGCGAGGCGCCGGGGAGTGTGTGTGTGTGTGTGTGAGGGGCTGGGGAGTGTGTGTGTGTGTGTGTGTGTGTGAGGGGCTGGGGAGTGTGTGTGTGTGTGTGTGTGTGTGTGTGTGTGTGTGTGTGTGTGAGGGGCTGGGGAGTGTGTGTGTGTGTGTGTGAGGGGCCGGGGAGTGTGTGTGTGCGCGCGCGAGGGGCCGGGGAGTGTGTGTGTGTGCGCGCGAGGGGCTGGGGAGTGTGTGTGTGTGTGCGCGCGAGGGGCTGGGGAGTGTGTTTGTGTGCGCGCGAGGCGCTGGGGAGTGTGTGCGCGCGAGGCGCTGGGGACTGTGTGCGCGCGAGGCGCTGGGGACTGTGTGCGCGCGAGGCGCTGGGGACTGTGTGCGCGCGAGGCGCTGGGGACTGTGTGCCGCTGGGGACTGTGTGCGCCCGAGGCGCTGGGGAGTGTGTGCGCGCAAGGCGCTGGGGAGTGTGTGCGCGTGAGGGGCTGGGGAGTGTGTGTGTGAGGGGCTGGGGAGTGTGTGTGTGTGTGTGAGGGGCTGGGGAGTGTGTGTGTGTGTGTGTGTGTGTGTGTGTGTGTGAGGGGCTGGGGAGTGTGTGTGTGTGTGTGTGTGTGTGTGAGGGGCTGGGGAGTGTGTGTGTGTGTGTGTGTGTGTGTGTGAGGGGCTGGGGAGTGTGTGTGTGTGTGTGTGAGGGGCCGGGGAGTGTGTGTGTGTGTGTGTGTGAGGGGCCGGGGAGTGTGTGTGTGTGCGCGCGCGAGGGGCCGGGGAGTGTGTGTGTGCGCGCGCGAGGGGCCGGGGAGTGTGTGTGTGCGCGCGCGAGGGGCCGGGGAGTGTGTGTGTGCGCGCGCGAGGGGCCGGGGAGTGTGTGTGTGCGCGCGCGAGGGGCCGGGGAGTGTGTGTGTGCGCGCGAGGCGCTGGGGAGTGTGTGTGTGCGCGCGAGGCGCTGGGGAGTGTGTTTGTGTGCGCGCGAGGCGCTGGGGAGTGTGTTTGTGTGCGCGCGAGGCGCTGGGGAGTGTGTGCGCGCGAGGCGCTGGGGAGTGTGTGCGCGCGAGGCGCTGGGGAGTGTGTGCGCGCGAGGCGCTGGGGAGTGTGTGCGCGCGAGGCGCTGGGGAGTGTGTGCGCGCGAGGCGCTGGGGAGTGTGTGCGCGAGGCGCTGGGGAGTGTGTGCGCGCGAGGCGCTGGGGAGTGTGTGCGCGTGAGGGGCTGGGGAGTGTGTGTGTGTGTGTGTGTGTGTGTGAGGGGCTGGGGAGTGTGTGTGTGTGTGTGTGAGGGGCTGGGGAGTGTGTGTGTGTGTGTGTGTGTGTGTGTGTGTGTGTGTGTGTGTGAGGGGCTGGGGAGTGTGTGTGTGTGTGTGTGTGTGAGGGGCTGGGGAGTGTGTGTGTGTGTGTGTGTGTGAGGGGCCGGGGAGTGTGTGTGTGCGCGCGCGAGGGGCCGGGGAGTGTGTGTGTGTGTGTGCGCGCGCGAGGGGCCGGGGGGAGTGTGTGTGTGTGTGCGCGCGCGAGGGGCCGGGGAGTGTGTTTGTGTGCGCGCGAGGCGCTAGGGAGTGTGTGTGTGTGCGCGCGCGCGAGGGGCCGGGGAGTGTGTGTGTGTGCGCGCGCGCGAGGGGCCGGGGAGTGTGTGTGTGTGCGCGCGCGCGCGAGGGGCCGGGGAGTGTGTGTGCGCGCGCGAGGGGCCGGGGAGTGTGTGTGTGCGCGCGCGAGGGGCCGGGGAGTGTGTGTGTGCGCGCGCGAGGGGCCGGGGAGTGTGTGTGTGCGCGCGCGAGGGGCCGGGGAGTGTGTGTGTGCGCGCGAGGCGCTGGGGAGTGTGTGTGTGCGCGCGAGGCGCTGGGGAGTGTGTTTGTGTGCGCGCGAGGCGCTGGGGAGTGTGTTTGTGTGCGCGCGAGGCGCTGGGGAGTGTGTGCGCGCGAGGCGCTGGGGAGTGTGTGCGCGCGAGGCGCTGGGGAGTGTGTGCGCGCGAGGCGCTGGGGAGTGTGTGCGCGCGAGGCGCTGGGGAGTGTGTGCGCGCGAGGCGCTGGGGAGTGTGTGCGCGAGGCGCTGGGGAGTGTGTGCGCGCGAGGCGCTGGGGAGTGTGTGCGCGTGAGGGGCTGGGGAGTGTGTGTGTGTGTGTGTGTGTGTGTGTGAGGGGCTGGGGAGTGTGTGTGTGTGTGTGTGAGGGGCTGGGGAGTGTGTGTGTGTGTGTGTGTGTGTGTGTGTGTGTGTGTGTGTGTGTGTGTGTGTGTGTGAGGGGCTGGGGAGTGTGTGTGTGTGTGTGTGTGTGAGGGGCTGGGGAGTGTGTGTGTGTGTGTGTGTGTGAGGGGCCGGGGAGTGTGTGTGTGCGCGCGCGAGGGGCCGGGGAGTGTGTGTGTGTGTGTGCGCGCGCGAGGGGCCGGGGGGAGTGTGTGTGTGTGTGCGCGCGCGAGGGGCCGGGGAGTGTGTTTGTGTGCGCGCGAGGCGCTAGGGAGTGTGTGTGTGTGCGCGCGCGCGAGGGGCCGGGGAGTGTGTGTGTGTGCGCGCGCGCGAGGGGCGGGGGAGTGTGTGTGTGTGCGCGCGCGCGCGAGGGGCCGGGGAGTGTGTGTGTGCGCGCGCGCGCGAGGGGCCGGGGAGTGTGTGTGTGCGCGCGCGCGCGAGGGGCCGGGGAGTGTGTGTGTGCGCGCGCGCGCGAGGGGCCGGGGAGTGTGTGTGTGCGCGCGCGCGCGAGGGGCCGGGGAGTGTGTGTGTGCGCGCGCGCGCGAGGGGCCGGGGAGTGTGTGTGTGCGCGCGAGGGGCCGGGGAGTGTGTGTGTGCGCGCGAGGGGCCGGGGAGTGTGTGTGTGCGCGCGAGGGGCCGGGGAGTGTGTGTGTGTGCGCGCGCGCGCGAGGGGCCGGGGAGTGTGTGCGCGCGCGCGAGGGGCCGGGGAGTGTGTGCGCGCGCGCGAGGGGCCGGGGAGTGTGTGCGCGCGCGCGGAGGGGCCGGGGAGTGTGTGCGCGCGCGCGGAGGGGCCGGGGAGTGTGTGCGCGCGCGCGCGAGGGGCCGGGGAGTGTGTGCGCGCGCGCGCGAGGGGCCGGGGAGTGTGTGCGCGCGCGCGAGGGGCCGGGGAGTGTGTGCGCGCGAGGCGCTGGGGAGTGTGTGCGCACGAGGCGCTGGGGAGTGTGTGCGCGCGAGGCGCTGGGGAGTGTGTGCGCGTGAGGCGCTGGGGAGTGTGTGTGCGTGAGGGGCTGGGGAGTGTGTGTGCGTGAGGGGCGTGTGTGTGTGTGTGTGAGGGGCTGGGGAGTGTGTGTGTGTGTGTGAGGGGCTGGGGAGTGTGTGTGTGTGTGTGTGTGAGGGGCTGGGGAGTGTGTGTGTGTGTGAGGGGCTGGGGAGTGTGTGTGTGTGTGTGTGAGGGGCTGGGGAGTGTGTGCGCGCGAGGGGCTGGGGAGTGTGTGTGTGTGTGTGTGAGGGGCTGGGGAGTGTGTGCGCGCGAGGGGCTGGGGAGTGTGTGTGTGTGTGTGTGTGTGTGTGAGGGGCTGGGGAGTGTGTGTGTGTGTGTGTGTGTGTGTGTGTGTGAGGGGCTGGGGAGTGTGTGTGTGTGTGTGTGTGTGTGTGAGGGGCTGGGGAGTGTGTGTGTGTGTGTGTGTGAGGGGCTGGGGAGTGTGTGTGTGTGTGTGTGTGAGGGGCCGGGGAGTGTGTGTGTGTGCGCGCGCGCGCGAGGGGCCGGGGAGTGTGTGCGCGCGCGCGAGGGGCCGGGGAGTGTGTGCGCGCGCGCGAGGGGCCGGGGAGTGTGTGCGCGCGCGCGAGGGGCCGGGGAGTGTGTGCGCGCGCGCGGAGGGGCCGGGGAGTGTGTGCGCGCGCGCGGAGGGGCCGGGGAGTGTGTGCGCGCGCGCGCGAGGGGCCGGGGAGTGTGTGCGCGCGCGCGCGAGGGGCCGGGGAGTGTGTGCGCGCGCGCGAGGGGCCGGGGAGTGTGTGCGCGCGAGGCGCTGGGGAGTGTGTGCGCACGAGGCGCTGGGGAGTGTGTGCGCGCGAGGCGCTGGGGAGTGTGTGCGCGTGAGGCGCTGGGGAGTGTGTGTGCGTGAGGGGCTGGGGAGTGTGTGTGCGTGAGGGGCGTGTGTGTGTGTGTGTGAGGGGCTGGGGAGTGTGTGTGTGTGTGTGAGGGGCTGGGGAGTGTGTGTGTGTGTGTGTGTGAGGGGCTGGGGAGTGTGTGTGTGTGTGAGGGGCTGGGGAGTGTGTGTGTGTGTGCGCGAGGGGCTGGGGAGTGTGTGCGCGCGAGGGGCTGGGGAGTGTGTGTGTGTGTGTGTGAGGGGCTGGGGAGTGTGTGCGCGCGAGGGGCTGGGGAGTGTGTGTGTGTGTGTGTGTGTGTGTGTGTGTGTGTGTGTGTGAGGGGCTGGGGAGTGTGTGTGTGTGTGTGTGTGTGTGTGTGTGAGGGGCTGGGGAGTGTGTGTGTGTGTGTGTGTGTGTGTGGGGGGGGCGGGGGGGTGTGTGTGTGTGTGTGTGTGAGGGGCTGGGGAGTGTGTGTGTGTGTGTGTGTGAGGGGCTGGGGAGTGTGTGTGTGTGAGGGGCTGGGGAGTGTGTGTGTGTGAGGGGCTGGGGAGTGTGTGTGTGTGAGGGGCTGGGGAGTGTGTGTGTGTGAGGGGCTGGGGAGTGTGTGTGTGTGAGGGGCTGGGGAGTGTGTGTGTGTGAGGGGCTGGGGAGTGTGTGTGTGTGTGTGTGAGGGGCTGGGGAGTGTGTGTGTGTGTGTGTGGGGGGCTGGGGAGTGTGTGTGTGTGTGTGTGAGGGGCTGGGGAGTGTGTGTGTGTGTGTGTGAGGGGCTGGGGAGTGTGTGTGTGTGTGTGTGAGGGGCGGGGGAGTGTGTGTGTGTGTGTGTGAGGGGCTGGGGAGTGTGTGTGTGTGTGTGTGAGGGGCTGGGGAGTGTGTGTGTGTGTGTGTGAGGGGCTGGGGAGTGTGTGTGTGTGTGTGTGAGGGGCTGGGGAGTGTGTGTGTGTGTGTGTGAGGGGCTGGGGAGTGTGTGTGTGTGTGTGTGAGGGGCTGGGGAGTGTGTGTGTGTGTGTGTGTGAGGGGCTGGGGAGTGTGTGTGTGTGTGTGTGTGAGGGGCTGGGGAGTGTGTGTGTGTGTGTGTGTGGGGGGGGGGGGGGTGTGTGTGTGTGTGTGTGTGAGGGGCTGGGGAGTGTGTGTGTGTGTGTGTGAGGGGCTGGGGAGTGTGTGTGTGTGTGTGTGAGGGGCTGGGGAGTGTGTGTGTGTGTGTGTGAGGGGCTGGGGAGTGTGTGTGTGTGTGTGTGAGGGGCTGGGGAGTGTGTGTGTGTGTGTGAGGGGCTGGGGAGTGTGTGTTTGTGAGGGGCTGGGGAGTGTGCGTGTGTGTGTGTGAGGGGCTGGGGAGTGTGCGTGTGTGTGTGTGGGGGGCTGGGGAGTGTGTGTGTGTGTGTGTGTGGGGGGCTGGGGAGTGTGTGTGTGTGTGTGTGTGAGGGGCTGGGGAGTGTGTGTGTGTGTGTGTGTGAGGGGCTGGGGAGTGTGTGTGTGTGTGTGTGTGAGGGGCTGGGGAGTGTGTGTGTGTGTGTGTGAGGGGCTGGGGAGTGTGTGTGTGTGTGTGTGAGGGGCTGGGGAGTGTGTGTGTGTGTGTGTGTGAGGGGCTGGGGAGTGTGTGTGTGTGTGTGTGAGGGGCTGGGGAGTGTGTGTGTGTGTGTGTGAGGGGCTGGGGAGTGTGTGTGTGTGTGTGTGAGGGGCTGGGGAGTGTGTGTGTGTGTGTGAGGGGCTGGGGAGTGTGTGTGTGTGTGTGAGGGGCTGGGGAGTGTGTGTGTGTGTGTGTGAGGGGCTGGGGAGTGTGTGTGTGAGGGTCTGGGGGGGGTGTGTGTGTGTGTGAGGGGCTGGGGAGTGTGTGTGTGTGTGTGAGGGGCTGGGGAGTGTGTGTGTGTGTGTGAGGGGCGGGGGAGTGTGTGTGTGTGTGTGTGAGGGGCTGGGGAGTGTGTGTGTGTGTGTGTGAGGGGCTGGGGAGTGTGTGTGTGTGTGTGTGAGGGGCTGGGGAGTGTGTGTGTGTGTGTGTGAGGGGCTGGGGAGTGTGTGTGTGTGTGTGTGAGGGGCTGGGGAGTGTGTGTGTGTGTGTGTGTGTGAGGGGCTGGGGAGTGTGTGTGTGTGTGTGTGTGTGAGGGGCTGGGGAGTGTGTGTGTGTGTGTGTGTGTGAGGGGCTGGGGAGTGTGTGTGTGTGTGTGTGTGTGAGGGGCTGGGGAGTGTGTGTGTGTGTGTGTGTGTGAGGGGCTGGGGAGTGTGTGTGTGTGTGTGTGTGTGTGAGGGGCTGGGGAGTGTGTGTGTGTGTGTGTGTGTGAGGGGCTGGGGAGTGTGTGTGTGTGTGTGTGTGTGAGGGGCTGGGGAGTGTGTGTGTGTGTGTGTGTGAGGGGCGGGGGAGTGTGTGTGTGTGTGTGTGAGGGGCTGGGGAGTGTGTGTGTGTGTGTGTGAGGGGCTGGGGAGTGTGTGTGTGTGTGTGTGAGGGGCTGGGGAGTGTGTGTGTGTGTGTGTGAGGGGCTGGGGAGTGTGTATGTGTGTGAGGGGCTGGGGAGTGTGTATGTGTGTGAGGGGCTGGGGAGTGTGTATGTGTGTGAGGGGCTGGGGAGTGTGTATGTGTGTGAGGGGCTGGGGAGTGTGTATGTGTGTGAGGGGCTGGGGAGTGTGTATGTGTGTGAGGGGCTGGGGAGTGTGTATGTGTGTGAGGGGCTGGGGAGTGTGTATGTGTGTGAGGGGCTGGGGAGTGGGCCCAGCAGCCAGACCTACAGACCCCCAGGGGACTCCTACTCCCCTCTCACTTTCCTGAGAGAATTGTATAGGCCTTTAACTGATATTTCATTGTATCTGAGGAAAGGAGAGCAGCCCATTGGGAAACATGGCCAGGCCCAAAGCTGGGAAGGGAACACCTTGCTAGCTTGCTCACAGTTCAGTCACTCTGAAAACACACTGACCATTAGCAGCTAGCACAGCCCTTCTACTGCATAATGAAAGTAACACAATATGACTAATCAAATATATATTCAATAGCTGATTTGGGGATTCAGCTGCAGCCAAGGTAAGTGGACAAATCATGTAAGGTTGTATTTGGAGTGGAACATCCCTTTAAATTGAAAGATGTAAAGTTATATGAAAGCATTATTATTTTAAAAACGAAACATAAAGAGCCAACATATAGAAAAATCAGGTAACAGGTCCATAGACATATCTTCCTGTCAAGCACTGTTTAATGTATATAGAGGCTTTAGAAATACATTTGGATTGATTGATGTAAGTACCAAAGGCACGTATGAGTTCTCTCTGCACAGTCCAGGTGAGAGTGTTGATGAGGCAAGCAGAGGTGAGGCCAGCGAACAAAACGTTGTACAGGAACACTATGTGGAAGTTCCCCAGCCAGTTATACCTCCCAAAGTCTCCCAGCAGGTCAAAGCGTGTGATGCCTGAAGAACAGATAGAATGTGGTTAGGTTTGACGCTCTGTAACTGCTCATCATGGATGGATAAAGTTCAGATCCTCTGACTGGTGAGGGTGTATTTGTGAAGCGCAGTACTTGAACATGGCCAAGGTCACACAGCGTTCATAGTGAATAGACTGCATAGACACGCCCTCTTCTGGTCAGAAATGATAATGCAACCAGAAGCTCTGTCTAATAACAGTAGGCAATGAGTCACTTTTTGTTCAACCATATGAGACAAGAATATAGAAACTCAACCAGGGGAAAGGGGAGAGCCCTTACCTAGAGTACGAGAGAAGACTGGCAGTGCTGAGCTGAGGACCAGAAGAGAGACACAGTTCCCAATGATCTGTGTGAGGTTGGTGTCCTGAGTGTGGGGCAGCAGGGAGGTAAAGAGAGGAGAGCTGTAGAAGCCCACCACAGACGACACCATCAGGTACATGATGAGGACCACCTGCACTGCTGCTCCCAGAGAACCAAACATGGAGAAGGAAGCCGTCCCCAGACGAGGGTCCTATCACGCAGAGGAAACACACGGTTAATGCCAATTGGTTGTAAAATGTTCCCACCCTCCCTCCTCCGCATGTTCCTTGTATTTGTGTAGTCTTAAATCAATATAACATATAAATGGTCCTCAGTCACTTCATATAGGATAGAACAGGCTATTCAAGAGCAACAGTGGCAATACACAGTTAGAATTCAACATACACTACATGACCAAAAGTATGTGGACAACTGCTTGTTGAACATCTCTTTCCAAAATCATGGGCATTAATATGGAATTGGTCCTCCCTATAACAGTCTCCACTCTTCTGGGAAGGTTTTCCACTAGATGTTGGAACATTGGAAGCAAGTCCCTGCAGCATTCAGCCACAATAGCATTAGTGAGGTTGGGCACTGATGTTGGGCGATTAGACCTGGTTCGCAGTCGGCGTTCCAATTCATCCCAAATATGTTCGATGGGGTTGAGGTCAGGGCTCTGCGCAGGCCAGTCAAGTTCTTCCACACCGATCTCAACAAACCATTTCTGTTGCCACAAAGTTGGAAGCACAGAATCATCTAGAATGTCCTTGTATGCTGTAGCGTTAAGATTTCCCTTCACTGGAACTAAGGGGCCTAGCCCGAACCATGAAAAACATCCCCAGAACATTATTCCTCCTCCACCAAACATTACAGTTGGCACTAGCGTTCTTCTGGCATCCGACAAACCCAGATTCACCCCTCGGACTGCCAGATGTTGAAGCGTGATTCATCAATCCAGAGAATGAGTTTCCACTGCTCCAGAGTCCAATGGCAGCGAGCTTTACACCACTCCAGCTGATGCTTGGCATTTTGCATGGTGATCTTAGGCTTGTATGCGGCTGCTCACCCTTGGAAACCCATTTCATGAAGCTCTCAATGAAGTTATTGTGCCAACGTTGCTTCCAGAGGCAGTTTGGAACTTGGTAGTGAGTGTTGCAACCGAGGACAGAATTTTTACGCACTTCAGCACTTGCCGGTACGTTCTGTGCGCTTGTGTAGCCTACCACTCCGTGGCTGAGCCGTTGTTGCTACTAGATGTTTCCACTTCACAATAACAGCACTTACAGTTGACCAGGGCAGCTCTAGCAGGGGAGAAATTTCCCGAACTGATTTGTTGGAAAGGTGGCATCCTATGACGGTGCAACGTTGAAAGTCACTGAGCTCTTCAGTAAGGCCATTCTACTGCCATTGTTTGTCTATGGAGGTTGCATGGCTGTGTGCTTGATTTTATACAGCAGTCAGAAACTAATTTGAAGGACTCACTCATACGTATGAAGAAAAACAACATTAAAATTGAGATTTTCGGCCATATCGCCCAGCCCTAAAAGAAGACTAACAGCACGTGGTCTAGCATTGATGCTATAAAAGCCAATAATCCATACAAAGCCCCTACCAGCTCACACATCCCCTTATTCCCCTTGGTAGAGTCCTCACCCCCATTCCTCTGGGCATGGCCGTCTCGTCGAAGAGGAGCTCCAGAACGTGAAAACACACCATCAACACACACACCACCGTTAGAGCTAGGAGCAGCAGCATGGCCAGAGGGTAGAACAGGTTCCGCTGCCATGGTGACGCTCTCCTCCGCATCTCTGGGGAGGGAGAGAGATGAGAACCATTGTAAACAATGCGGTCTGTCTCCCGGTATAGTGTAGCTATTCCTGGACTTTTTATAATGTCTGAATGAAATCAAACAATGTTGTACTTTTATAATAATAATCTTGAATACTATCCAACCCTAGTATCCCCACAGGGATCCCTGTATGCTGCAGCCCTAAATCAGTCAATACCTACAGAAGGTAATAAAACACAGTACTATTATATACACATCTTGGTCTTACGGAGGGCGATGCGTTTGGCCTGGACGCTGAGGAACTGCACCCTCAAAGGCTCCACGTTTACACTGATTCTGCATGACGTGCTACCGCCTACAAGGAACAGAGCAAGGTCAACACAAACACCACCTCCTCTAGGATGAGTCATAATAGCATGGTGTAGTGTGAGCATCCCGTCTGTGTACTCTAGCACACGGTAGTCAACTCACTGTTGAGTTTCCTGGAAAGCGAAGCCTCCTCGAACACAGCACAGTTCATCTCCACCTCCACATTCTCCAACAGCTGAAGAAACACAGGGGATGGATGTCTTAAAGTTATAACAATGGTATAGTGTTGTTATTGTCTGTATATGGGGGTATAGTATGTGGATTGTCACTCACCCCTGGTTTGACCAGTAGGCTCCCAGTGACACTGAACATGCGGGACAGCCCGAAGGGAGTGCACACTGCAGGGAGACAGGAAGTGGTAGGGTGGCAGATAGTCTAGCGGTTAAGAGCGTTGGGCCAGTAACTGAACGGTCGCTGGTTCGTATCCCAGAGCCAACTAAGTAAAATAAATCTATCGATGTGCCCTTGAGCAAGGCACTTAACCCTAATCGCTCCTGTAAGTCGCTATGGATGTGTCTGCTAAATTACTAAAATATAATACAAAAAATATCTGACCATGACCAACTGATCACAAGTTAGTCAGCTACTTACACAAGAGCAGGAGCACTCCAAACAGAGAGATGGCAGAGTAGAGGTATGGCAGGTAGCACTCCCACACGTCTGAGATGGGATATCAAAAGGTCACCAGAGAAAGGATTTTTTATATATGGTTCTCAAAAATAAAGGACTCCAATTCAATTCTTCAAATACCCATCTTCAAAATACCCATCTTCAAAATAGCCATTGCGAACAGTAGCAAAATGGCTTATATGAATAACAAAGTCAAAGATCAACTGACCGTAAAGGCTCTCCCTGGCTGTGTTGTTCAGCAGGGCAACACCCACCCACACCATGCCCAGCACCAGCAGAGTGAGCAGCAGCAGCACCACCGCCGTCTCATACACCCGCGCCATCACCCCCTTCTTACAGCCCACGAAGCCCTCCGACTCAGTGAAGAAGTAGGCGAAGGGCATGAGGAAGACCAGGGACAGGTTGGAGAAGAGGAACACCAGGTTCCACAAACCTGATGGAGATATGGTCCAAACATTACAGATTAGAACGTTATGAAACACCAGCAAATAGATAGAACAATCTATTAGCAGATATTAGGAACAGGTCCAAAGGTGAACTACATTTGACTGTTAACAGTACAACAGTCAGCCACAATGAGGCGCAGCCTGGCTGTCCAGGGTAACACTTTTGGGGGGCATACAGTCCAGTCCACTAACATCTGTAGGGATCTATGGCAATAAGCTACAGGGTTCAGTGAGGTAGAGTTGACAGTGCTCCTTGTTATTCACACCAAGAGCTAACATATGGGGCCCACTTCCGCTTGTTGTTTAATTACTGTGAAAGGATAACATGACTCACCTTTTCCAAACACCACACTATATTTGCCATAAAACCAAAGGCAACAGTTGTGGCTGCTTTGTGTGATGTATTGTTGTCTCCTCCTTCTTGCCCTTTGTGCTGTTGACTGTGCCCAATAATGTTTGTACCATGTTTTGTGCTGCTACTATGTTGCTACCATGATGTGTTGTCATGTGTTACCGCCTTAGGTCTCCCTTTATGTAGTGTTGTCTCTTGTCGTGATGTGTGTTTTGTCCTATATAACAATTTCCAATGTCAAACACGGTTCATATTGATTTCAAGCTCATTGACTATCGATACTTAGGATTTAAATATGGTTTAAAACAGAAGGATATAGAAGTACAGAGTGAGTGCGTTGTTATGGTGTAGACATGAAATGCTGTGTTGGTTGTAGTATAGACAAGGTACAGTACCGTGGATGAGTGATCCATTGAGCCACTGCATGTAGTAGCTGTGAGGGAAGGTGAGCAGCACCTCATTGGACAGGATGGAGATGGGGAGGAGCAGCACAGCGCACACAGCCACAGAGAGGGTGAATGTACACAGCCACAGCCTGGAGGGGGAATGTACACAGCCACAGAGAGGGTGAATGTACACAGCCACAGCCTGGAGGGGGAATGTACACAGCCACAGAGAGGGTGAATGTACACAGCCACAGCCTGGAGGGGGAATGTACACAGCCACAGAGAGGGTGAATGTACACAGCCACAGAGAGGGTGAATGTACACAGCCACAGAGAGGGTGAATGTACACAGCCACAGCCTGGAGGGGGAATGCACACAGCCACAGAGAGGGTGAATGTACACAGCCACAGCCTGGAGGGGGAATGTACACAGCCACAGAGAGGGTGAATGTACACAGCCACAGCCTGGAGGGGGAGAGCATTTCTGTGACAGTGTAGAAATGAATTTTTATGGAAATGGACAATAAAGCATTTTGGAGTGTGTGTTTCCTGTAGCTTCTCTGTGAGAAGGGAAGGGGACAGTATAGTGCCAACTGGTATGACAAAGGGTAGGAAGGACATTAACAGTTACACCGGGCAGACTGATAAAACTACAGCCAAGTGGTGGTGTCATTTCATTTGGTCACATTGACTCAGATACTAGCTCAAACACTCTGCCCACACTGACACAGTGAGTGACTGAGTCAACGTGCTGCAGACTGCTACCAAGTCAGTTTATTCAGCCTTACGCTCTTTACTTACGCAATCTTGTTGACGGTCGCATCTTCAATGTCATCTGAAAAATGGCGAAAAACATATGAGTGAATGATTCACATTTATACCAACATGCTAGTAAGGCAACCTAGTACTGACTAAAGGAACATGAGCATCTTGGCAACTGAAGGAAACCTTGAGAACAGACGGCTCCAAACCAGACAGATAAGAGAAGTGAAATGGTAGGAATGTTGATGGAGCCTGGAGGTAGAGGAGAGGAAGGCGGTAAAGAGTTAGAGGCGAGGAAGATAAGTAGAGGCGTGGAAGAGGTAAAGAGAGGTAGAGGCGTGGAAGAGGTAGAGAGGTAGAGGCGTGGAAGAGGTAAAGAGCGGTAGAGGCGTGGAAGAGGTAAAGAGAGGTAGAGGCGTGGAAGAGGTAAAGAGAGGTAGAGGCGTGGAAGAGGTAGAGGCGATGAAGAGGTACAGAGAGGTAGAGGCGATGAAGAGGTAAAGAGAGGTAGAGGCGATGAAGAGGTAAAGAGAGGTAGAGGCGATGAAGAGGTAAAGAGAGGTAGAGGCGATGAAGAGGTAAAGAGAGGTAGAGGCGATGAAGAGGTAAAGAGAGGTAGAGGCGATGAAGAGGTAAAGAGAGGTAGAGGCGATGAAGAGGTAAAGAGGTAGAGGCGAGGAAGAGGTAAAGAGAGGTAGAGGCGAGGAAGAGGTAAAGAGAGGTAGAGGCGTGGAAGAGGTAAAGAGAGGTAGAGGCGTGGAAGAGGTAAAGAGAGGTAGAGGCGTGGAAGAGGTAAAGAGAGGTAGAGGCGATGAAGAGGTACAGAGAGGTAGAGGCGTGGAAGAGGTAGAGGCGATGAAGAGGTACAGAGAGGTAGAGGCGATGAAGAGGTACAGAGAGGTAGAGGCGATGAAGAGGTACAGAGAGGTAGAGGCGATGAAGAGGTAAAGAGAGGTAGAGGCGATGAAGAGGTAAAGAGAGGTAGAGGCGATGAAGAGGTAAAGAGAGGTAGAGGCGATGAAGAGGTAAAGAGAGGTAGAGGCGATGAAGAGGTAAAGAGAGGTAGAGGCGATGAAGAGGTAAAGAGAGGTAGAGGCGATGAAGAGGTAAAGAGAGGTAGAGGCGATGAAGAGGTAAAGAGAGGTAGAGGCGATGAAGAGGTAAAGAGAGGTAGAGGCGATGAAGAGGTAAAGAGAGGTAGAGGCGATGAAGAGGTAAAGAGAGGTAGAGGCGATGAAGAGGTAAAGAGAGGTAGAGGCGATGAAGAGGTAAAGAGAGGTAGAGGCGATGAAGAGGTAAAGAGAGGTAGAGGCGTGGAAGAGGTAAAGAGAGGTAGAGGCGATGAAGAGGTAAAGAGGTAGAGGCGATGAAGAGGTAAAGAGAGGTAGAGGCGTGGAAGAGGTAAAGAGAGGTAGAGGCGTGGAAGAGGTAAAGAGAGGTAGAGGCGTGGAAGAGGTAAAGAGGTAGAGGCGATGAAGAGGTAAAGGAGAGGAAGATTCTAAAAACAGAGCGATAAATCGGTAAGACACTACGATAGCACCGATCAAAACGGATGGCGGGGAAATAAGGAGTTGGCCTCAACAACGGAGATATACAGAGTACACCATGTTCAAAAGGTCCAAAGAACAAACATCTCTGGTATGCCTGTATGAGTCAAGAAGAGGAACAGAAGAGTTTGGAAAAACACGGTCTGAGTGCAAGACAAACCAGTTAGCAGCATACCAATTGATTCACAGACCATCTTCAACACCCCACTATTCAATTAAAGCTGTGAGGCACAAACGTCCTGCTGGTGGTGTTGACTGACTGCTGAGGACATTCATTGCATTCAAAAACACTGTATTGCTAATGCAGAGCAGGTTTAGCTGTCCACCTTTCCAAAACCCAATAGACACACTGGTTGGGTAGGCTGTGGGCTGGCCCACTACCAAATCTCTGCCAGAAGGATACGTAGGATACATTATGTTACGTAGGAGGTGCTACAGCTATAACCTATAACCACACCTTATTGGAGTGATTACATAAAGCCACATAACCAATTGCATTTGCACATCCACATTTTGTGTTCACTTGAGAGCAACATACCGTACATTCAATTATAAAATGGTCATACTTGGAAAGGACAGGGTACGTGTTATCTTAAAAGGAACATTCCTCCCACCCAGCTGACCCACAAGCCTGAGGTGTTTCCATAACAACCTCCTGCAGCAGTATAGGGCCCTGTGTGTTCTGGCCAAGGTCCACAGCTATAGGCCCAGATAGATAGCTGCTACACCTCCACATGTACAGGTTGGTAGGGAAACGTGCAAAACACACATTAAAGTAGTGATGGGGGGTCTATACAGTTAAATGTTGAGATATTATTACTTTTTTTTACTCCAATTTCATGATATCCAATTGGTAGTTACAGTCTTGTCCCATCGCTGCAACTCCGTGCGAACTCAGGAGAGGCGAAGGTCAAGAGCCATGCGCCCTCCGAAACACGTCCCCGCCAAGCCACACTGCTTCTTGACACACTGCTCACTTAACCCAGAAGTCAGCCTCACCAATGTGTCGGAGGAAACACCGTACACCTGGCGACCGTGTCAGCGTGCAGTGCTAGAGTAACACCTCCATCACTGCATGCAATGCAGTGCCTTAGACCACGGCACCACTCGGGAGGCCCAGAGATATTATTTTTGACAATGTATCGTATTGTTTTGACAATATCACAATATTATTTTTTAGCTAGTTGGCTGTACCAAAACGTCAGTATTTTTTGTTCATAGCTTGTTCTCCATCTTCTTTTTAATATAGGGAGACCATTTGTTTTGTCAAAAACATATTTACTGGAACATTGATCTGGCCTTACTGCCATTAGCCCATAGAAATGCATTGAATAACAGACATTTTGGGGGGACTAAAGGAAGATTGTTTTGAAGTGTCTGTCCTATATCTGAGAGATATAAGAAAGATCAGGAAACTATTTATAAAATACATTTTACACATATTCAACCCCCCTTTGGGGGGGGGGATAAACAACTTCCATACATACTTCCATAATTTTTTTAAACTGGTACTGCCTTCAGGCGAGTCTTGAGGCTTGTGGACGTCCTACAGCAAAACAATGTACAGTATTCTAGCAGACTAACACTTACAATAGACTAACTCAAAGAAACCAATGAACTGATTTCACTAAATCTACATCCAAGGCTGTTTACACAGGCAGCCCAATTCTAATATTTTTTTCCATCTAATTTGTCTTTTGACCAATTACATCAGATATTTTTCAGAGCTAGTCTGATTGGTCAGAAGACCAATTCCATAAATCAGAATTTGTCTGCTTGTGTAAACACAGTCAGAGGTCTGAACAATAGGTTTCTGCTGCGCACACAAGGGAAGGTGTGGTCTCCATAAACATAACACTACAACAACATTCCAAAAGTCATCTAGAGGTTTTTCAACAGCTTCCATTTCCTCTAATGGACTGTTAGTTTAGTTTGATGGATGGATGTGTTTAACATAATCCCTCAAGTCATTTCAGCCAGGCAAGCAGACTTCCATACTCACCAGTGGTGATATAGTCTGCATTCTTCTTGAAGTGGGTGAGGATGAGGTAGGACAGTATATAGAGGCAGGTGAAGAGGAGGACACAGATCTTGACAGAGGAAATAAACAAAAGACCAAAAGATTAGGCTAATACAGATCATTGCATATTACTAGGATTTTACTTGAAAGACATCTTTTGTTTTCTTGGAAAATATGCAGCTCAGTTCAATAATCCCAACCTCAGTCTAGGAGCCATTCTAAAAAGAGTCTAAATAAATATCAGGTAAATGTTGAGATAATATCTTCAGATCAGCACATACAACAGATCAAGTCACCTAGGTCGTTTGGTTTAAACTCAGACTCTCTCTGACAGTTGATTATCATCTTTATTTACATTTGAGTCATTTCGCAGGTCTACGCTCTTATCCAAAGCGACTTACAGTAGTGAGTGTATACTTTTCTGTACTGGTCCCCAGTGGGAATCGAACCCACAACCCTGGCATTACAAGCGCCATGCTCTACCAACTGATTCACACAGGACCATGTTATGTTGGTCATCATCACTAGGAGCTGTACTCATTATGGCTGACATGAATTGCTGTGTAAGTGATTATCGAAGAAGCTTGACATGGTTGGGGGTCCTTGAGTGTGCAGAGATACTTTGACTGTACCAAGGTTATTATAGTAAACCGAAAAATAAAATGAACTAACTAAACTAAATGAAAAAACTATTTAGTAAACTGAAATACAAACTATTATCTTTGACTCCAAAACGAACTAAAATCCATCATGAATTATGTTAAGTTTCTTTATTCTAAATTTAGGACAAAAATCAAATGGGGTTTTCAAGCTTTTTTTCTAATGGGATTTTCATGCTTCTGACAGGTCACATGGAGATTACCGTTAAATGATCAAGTCAGACTCGGCAAGATGACATTTCCACCAGCAGCACAGCAGATATTGACATGAGCGCCATGCAATACCTCTCTCACACAGTCATCGCGCTGTGCTACAAGTGGTAGCTGTAGCTACAGGACCAAAACAGCAGAGAAGTTTAGCCTCACGCATCAACGCTCCTGGTTGCGGCGGAAATCGACCCACTACTACTGTTTACTTGGTGCATCTACATCACCTCGCTGAGTCTACCTTCAAACCTAATCTATAACCTGACCCATCACTATGCAATACTGCTCCACAATGGCAAGAAGTGACATCCCAGAACGTATACAAACACATACATGGCTCCTAGCCTCCCAAGCATAGGCTACTTCGTCCCCTAAAAATAAATAGAAAAACAGAAGTAGTATTTTTTTTTATAGCAAACTTAAAACAAATGTAAAAAAATACTCAATCTGATCTAAAAAACTGAAACTGAATTTCAAATAGAAATCTTAACTAACATTAAAAAAACTAAAGAAAATCACAACAGTAATAACAGTGGAATGTAGAGAACAGAGGAGGATAGACAGGATACAGCTGGCTGGACAGGATAACAGGAGGATAGACAGGATACAGCTGGCTGGACAGGATAACAGGAGGATAGACAGGATACAGCTGGCTGGACAGGATAACAGGAGGATAGACAGGATACAGCTGGCTGGACAGGATAACAGGAGGATAGACAGGATACAGCTGGCTGGACAGGATAACAGGAGGATAGACAGGATACAGCTGGCTGGACAGGATAACAGGAGGATAGACAGGATACAGCTGGCTGGACAG
This sequence comes from Salvelinus namaycush, assembly GCF_016432855.1. NCBI lineage: Eukaryota > Metazoa > Chordata > Actinopteri > Salmoniformes > Salmonidae > Salvelinus > Salvelinus namaycush. The sequence goes on along the minus strand of NC_052320.1, from coordinate 10,334,896 downwards.
GATAACAGGAGGATAGACAGGATACAGCTGGCTGGACAGGATAACAGGAGGATAGACAGGATACAGCTGGCTGGACAGGATAACAGGAGGATAGACAGGATACAGCTGGCTGGACAGGATAACAGGAGGATAGACAGGATACAGCTGGCTGGACAGGATAACAGGAGGATAGACAGGATACAGCTGGCTGGACAGGATAACAGGAGGATAGACAGGATACAGCTGGCTGGACAGGATAACAGGAGGATAGACAGGATACAGCTGGCTGGACAGGATAACAGGAGGATAGACAGGATACAGCTGGCTGGACAAGATAACAGGAGGATAGACAGGATACAGCTGGCTGGACAGGATAACAGGAGGATAGACAGGATACAGCTGGCTGGACAGGATAACAGGAGGATAGACAGGATACAGCTGGCTGGACAGGATAACAGGAGGATAGACAGGATACAGCTGGCTGGACAGGATAACAGGAGGATAGACAGGATACAGCTGGCTGGACAAGATAACAGAGGGCTGGACAGGATACAGCTGGCTGGACAGGATAACAGGAGGATAGACAGGATACAGCTGGCTGGACAGGATAACAGGAGGATAGACAGGATACAGCTGGCTGGACAAGATAACAGAGGGCTGGACAGGATAACAGAGGGCTGGACAGGATAACAGGAGGATAGACAGGATACAGCTGGCTGGACAGGATAACAGGGGGCTAGACAGGATAGCAGGGGGCTAGATAACAGAGGATAGACAGGATAACAGGGGGCTAGAAGGGATACAGCTGGCTGGACAGGATAACAGGGGGCTAGATAACAGAGGAGGATAGAGATGATACAGCTGGCTGGACAGGATAGCAGGGGGCTAGATAACAGAGGAGGATAGAGAGGATACAGCTGGCTGGACAGGATAACAGGGGGCTAGATAACAGAGGAGGATAGAGAGGATACAGCTGGCTGGATAGGATAACAGGGGGCTAGATAACAGAGGAGGATAGAGAGGATACAGCTGGCTGGACAGGATAACAGGGGGCTAGATAACAGAGGAGGATAGAGAGGATACAGCTGGCTGGACAGGATAGCAGGGGGCTAGATAACAGACGAGGATAGAGATGATACAGCTGGCTGGACAGGATAACAGGGGGCTAGATAACAGAGGAGAATAGAGAGGATACAGCTGGCTGGACAGGATAGCAGGGGGCTAGATAGGATAACAGGGGGCTAGATAACAGAGGAGGATAGAGAGGATACAGCTGGCTGGACAGGATAACAGGGGGCTAGATAACAGAGGAGAATAGAGAGGATACAGCTGGCTGGACAGGATAGCAGGGGGCTAGACAGGATAGCAGGGGGCTAGAAGGGATACAGCTGGCTGGACAGGCTGACTGGGAGCTAGAAAGGATACAGCTGGCTGGACAGGATAACAGGGGGCTAGATAACAGACGAGGATAGAGAGGATACAGCTGGCTGGACAGGATAACAGGGGGCTAGAAGGGATACAGCTGGCTGGACAGGCTGACTGGGGGCTAGAAAGGATACAGCTGGCTGGACAGGATAACAGGGGGCTAGATAACAGAGGAGGATAGAGATGATACAGCTGGCTGGACAGGATAGCAGGGGGCTAGATAACAGAGGAGGATAGAGAGGATACAGCTGGCTGGACAGGATAACAGGGGGCTAGATAACAGAGGAGGATAGAGAGGATACAGCTGGCTGGACAGGATAGCAGGGGGCTAGATAACAGAGGAGGATAGAGAGGATACAGCTGGCTGGACAGGATAGCAGGGGGCTAGATAACAGACGAGGATAGAGATGATACAGCTGGCTGGACAGGATAACAGGGGGCTAGATAACAGAGGAGGATAGAGAGGATACAGCTGGCTGGACAGGATAACAGGGGGCTAGATAACAGAGGAGGATAGAGAGGATACAGCTGGCTGGACAGGATAGCAGGGGGCTAGATAACAGAGGAGGATAGATAGTCTGGTTGTTCTCCTTTCTGACTGGCACAGTTGTGTAACTAGCTATCTAGTCAAGATGTGTGGGTTGGACTCAGGAAGCTTCACCCAGTCAATGTTTTGAAGCAAACCTTTTCAGGTCACAATAAGCTAGGATTTCTTTCTTCCATCACAATGCATTACTATCCACTGTCAACGGTGCCGTGGGTTTTGAAATGACCCAGCCTGTATAGTGAGATGGTGACAGAGACATGCAAGACAAGGTCATTAGGCCAAGAGAAACAGATGGAGTCTGCAGATTAGATATACCAGTTTAGCCAGATGAAGAGAGCGGGAGAAACGGGGTGAGTGGGGTACTGGGATCAGGTTAGGACGGGAAGGAAAAGTGTGCAACTAGACAGACCTTAAACCCCTATTTGGGTCAACATACAGCCAGCTTCAATGAATCCAGGGATATTGTCTTCTGTAAGAGAATGGACTCCTTGACCAACTGAACATTGATTAATCCCATTTAATCGGATACAGTCTAATAGCTGTCTGCCAGCCTGGTCGTCTGGGGTAAAAATCTGAGAATGTGCCTCTTGAAACTAAATCAGTGGTCAACTGTTCACAACTATATTCACATAGCTTCAACTCTAAAATCACAGGATGTGGTGAGAGATGAATAAGTTTCACCATTGGTGTTGGAGGAAGTGCTGAGTTAACTGGAACTATTCAGAGAGACAACCAAGGACACACATAAAACACAACATTTAAGGCTAGGCCTAGACAAACATCCTCTCTCCAGCCCAGAGGAAGAGAGGCGATGGTAGCAGGATTCAGGAGTTCACCCTGAAGTGACATCAACTGCAGAAAACAATAGTTGAGAAAGAAAGTTACCTCATCCTGAGAGAGTGGCAGAAACGTGACAAAATGGCTACCACTGCCTGGCAAAAGACTGTTTCCTGTAGATTGAATAATGCTTACCCAAGCACATCTTGTCCTTGTGAACTAAATAAAATGGTACCTTTGACAATCAATCCACTGAAATATGATAGCATTCCTCTTATTCAATTGTAGGCCTATTTGTTCAATACATATGATCACGTTTCTAGGGCATTATTTCACTGCAGTAGAAGGTCAACAACTTCTTGTTCTATTCTTCACTGTAGAATAACATTTAAGGAGAGGAAAACACATCTGCACACCTTCATATCAATGCCTAGACACTACATTACTCTGACATACAAAGTACATTTAACAACAGAAGATGAGGACATATGGTACAGTGACAAAGTGGGGTTCCTCCTCCTCCAATCCATGGGTGGGACAGGCGATGTCCCTGACCCCCTTTATAGGATGGCAACAATGAGATTTGGGGAAAACCAGTGGTTGTATCACCCATATTTACAACTGGGCCCTAAACACAGTGAAGTTCCTAAAATCGCTGCCATTCCAGGATGGTTTCTCATTGAGGCAGTGAGAATAGATCCAACACTATAGCCTGGTTGGGCTGATGTCCACAACAGTGACAATTTAGCACTTGGAAAATAGATTCCAGCTAACGGGACAGGTATCTGAGACAGTCTACAATGTTTTGTTTTCCCAACATGAACTGAATGCGACACAAAACAATGCCTTCTCTACAGACATGACTGGTGACACAATCATTCCCATTCACTGTTCCTTACACAGGCTACTTGGCGTATGCGTTATGGTTTTGTAGGTTTGTTGAGAAATTCTTACCAATCGTGACGTATAGCTAGCCTGGTACCGCAAAATGTCAAATGCATGTCGCAACAAAACAATGACGCTACAAATGCTCAGCATCAAAATTAGCCAACAAACTGTGGAGGAAATCCTTCAATGTGCTGTGTTCGCAATAAGTCTGCTATATCCCACAAAGAGAAAGTACCGGTAGGTACGAGGGGGATCACAAGGGGGTGAAAGACCTAGCCAACAGACAGAGACAGGGACAGACCGAGAGACCAGTCAGCAGTTGTAGGTGAAAAACACATGTTGAGTTCTAACTGGAGGAAGGCAACTTTCTGTCCAGGCAGTTCTAAACAAGGAGCTGGGCTTAGAATGGGTTTAAACGGCCGGAGGCTGGGCTTCTGTGGAAGGTGGTGGTAGCAAACTTAAAATGAATAAACCCTTTCATGCATGGTGTTCTACTGCTCACTTCCTGCCCCAACATGAACCTGGTTGTTGAGAATAGGCCGAGGAGCTAGAGTTTAGAGTGTGTCTAACGGCCAGGGTCGCTGCCTGCCTGAGCTTGTGTTGAAGGCACTGCCCAGTTGGCCAGGCATTTGAGAACAAGGAGCTGGAGTTTCAAGAGGGTTTCATTTGGGTTTAACAGCCAAATGATGGGCTTTTGTATTGAAGGCGGTGCAGAAAGTGGGCGCAACGTTGTTTTTTTTAAAATGCACTGAAAAAACCCATTCTGTACAGATGGAGACGGCGGCAGAGTAAAAACCCATTCTGTACAGATGGAGACGGCGGCAGAGTAAAAACCCATTCTGTACAGATGGAGACGGCGGCAGAGTAAAAACCCATTCTGTACAGATGGAGACGGCGGCAGAGTAAAAACCCATTCTGTACAGATGGAGATAGCGGCAGAGTAAAAACCCATTCTGTACAGATGGAGACGGCGGCAGAGTAAAAACCCATTCTGTACAGATGGAGACGGCGGCAGAGTAAAAACCCATTCTGTACAGATGGAGACGGCGGCAGAGTAAAAACCCATTCTGTACAGATGGAGACGGCGGCAGAGTAAAAACCCATTCTGTACAGATGGAGACGGCGGCAGAGTAAAAACCCATTCTATACAGATGGAGACGGCGGCAGAGTAAAAACCCATTCTGTACAGATGGAGACGGCGGCAGAGTAAAAACCCATTCTGTACAGATGGAGACGGCGGCAGAGTAAAAACCCATTCTATACAGATGGAGACGGCGGCAGAGTAAAAACCCATTCTGTACAGATGGAGACGGCGGCAGAGTAAAAACCCATTCTGTACAGATGGAGACGGCGGCAGAGTAAAAAGCCATTCTGTACAGATGGAGACGGCGGCAGAGTAAAAAGCCATTCTGTACAGATGGAGACGGCGGCAGAGTAAAAAGCCATTCTGTACAGATGGAGACGGCGGCAGAGTAAAAAGCCATTCTGTACAGATGGAGACGGCGGCAGAGTAAAAAGCCATTCTGTACAGATGGAGACGGCGGCAGAGTAAAAACCCATGCTGTACAGATGGAGATGGCGGCAGAGTAAAAACCCATTCTGTACAGATGGAGACGGCGGCAGAGTAAATACCCATTCTGTACAGATGGAGATAGCGGCAGAGTAAAAACCCATTCTGTACAGATGGAGATAGCGGCAGAGTAAAAACCTATTCTGTACAGATGGAGATAGCGGCAGAGTAAAAACCCATTCTGTACAGATGGAGATAGCGGCAGAGTAAAAACCCATTCTGTACAGATGGAGACAGCGGCAGAGTAAAAACCCATTCTGTACAGATGGAGATAGCGGCAGAGTAAAAACCCATTCTGTACAGATGGAGATAGCGGCAGAGTAAAAAGAAAAGCTGCAGCTACCTCGCTTTCAAAGCAGCTTTCATGCCAACACATTGAGGAGTTTGTACAATGCTAGGTTTACAAGTGGAACAAGAGGATAGATCTAACTGATGGCCAACAGCCAAAAACAATCAACAAAATGGTATGGAACAGGAAAAGTCTGCATGTCCTTATAATAATAGTCCAAATATTTCACATTACCGAGAGGAAGTTGAATAACAGATCAATACTGATGTGGGACAAAACACCTTCTGGTCTCTGATAACACTTTGGAAAGATGACGTCACAAGATTACTGAAACGTTAACTACCAAGTCATTTAAGGTAGCAAGATGAGAGGGGCTTGTATCAGGGTCAATGATGATAAACCAAGGCTAAAGCCCCTTTAATGACCAGAGGTCAAATGATTACACCATGTGTGAGAGAGAACAAACAGTGAAGAAATAAGGACTGTATGTTAGCTAAAAGGTTAAGCAAGGGCTGGGGTACTTGAGAAACATTTGGCCTAGGTGAAAGGGGCAATGTCAGGATACGCGTCGGGAATTGAAGCATCTTTTTAGTATTAAGCCTATTGGGCGATTCCACACCAGCGTAGCCCGAAAGTATTTTTGGCATCTCAGATTGTTCTGGCAATTCTCACATATTAAAACTCTTTTTGGGGGGGGGTGTTTCACATGCTTTTACATTTGTATCAAACATATTTTTGTTATCATGATGACATTTTAAGGACCCATAAGACCATATGAGCCGTGAACCATACATGATACACACCTCATCTTTGTATATTTCTACCCATTATAGTCTGCTGTAACATATGGAGTATGTCTAGTTTAGAGGTCGACCGATTAATCTGAATGGCCGATTAATTAGGACCGATTTCAAGTTTTCATAACAATCGGTAATCGGCATTTTTGGACACCGATCATGGCCGATTACATTGCACTCCACGAGGAGACTGCGTGGCAGGCTGACTACCTGTTATGCGAGTGCAGCAAGGAGCCAAGGTAAGGTGCTAGCTAGCATTAAACTTATCTTATAAAAAACAATCAATCTTAACATAATCACTAGTTAACTACACATGGTTGATGATATTACTAGTTTATCTAGCTTGTCCTGCATTGCATATAATCGATGCGGTGCCTGTTAATTTATCATTGAATCACAGCCTACTTCGCCAAACGGGTGATTTAACAAGCGCATTCGCGAAAAAAGCACTGTCGTTGCACCAATGTACCTAACCATAAACATCAATGCCTTTCTTAAAATCAATACACAAGAATATATTTTTAAACCTGCATATTTAGTTAATATTGCCTGCTAACATGAATTTATTTTAACTAGGGAAATTGTGTCACTTCTCTTGCGTTCTGTGCAAGCAGAGTCTGGGTATATGCAGCAGTTTGGGCCGCCTGGCTCGTTGCGAACTGTGTGAAGACCATTTCTTCATAACAAAGACCGTAATTAATTTGCCAGAATTGTACATAATTATGACATAACATTGAAGGTTGTGCAATGTAACAGCAATATTTAGACTTAGGGATGCCACCGGTTAGATAAAATATGGAACGGTTCCGTATTTCACCGACAGAATAAACATTTTGTTTTCGAAATGATAGTTTCCGGATTTGACCATATTAATGACCTAAGGCTCATATTTCTGTGTGTTATTATAATTAAGTCTATGATTTGATAGAGCAGTCTGACTGAGAGATGGTAGGCAGCAGCAGGCTCGTAAGGATTCATTCAAACAGCACTTTCCTGCATTTGCCAGCAGCTCTTCGCTGTGCTTCAAGCATTGCGCTGTTTTTGACTTCAACCTATCAACTCCCGAGATTAGGCTGACAATACTAAAGTACCTATTAGATCATCCAATAGTCAAAGGTATATGAAATACAAATGGTAAGAGAGAAATAGTCCTATAATAACTACAACCTAAAACTTCTTACTTGGGAATATTGAAGACTCATGTTAAAAAGGAGCCACCAGCTTTCACATGTTCTGAGCAAGGAACTTAAACGTTAGCTTTTTTACATGGCACATATTGCACTTTTACTTTCTTCTCCAACACTTTGTTTTTCCATTATTTAAACCAAATTGAACATGTTTCATTATTTATTTGAGACTAAATTGAAGTTAAAAGTTAAAATAAGTGTTCATTCAGTATTGTTGTAATTGTCATTATTACAAATATATGTATATATACATAAATATATATATACATACATATGTATACATATATATACATATATATATATATACATTTTTTAATATCGGCCGATTAATCTGTATCGTTTTTTTTTTGGTCTTCCAATAATCGGTATTGGCGTTGAAAAATCATAATCGATCGACCTCTAGTCTGGATACTGAAATACAATTTCACCTCACGAGGGTCTTGCCGTTTTGCAATGTTGTCGTCATTTCTGACTCACAGAATAGGCCTACAAAATGCAAGATTAGATGTGGTCTTTAAAGTACAGTGCTGTTATCTTTTTGGCTCATGGAACAAGGCGTGCTCTGCTGTAGCTAGGTCTACATGAGAACTGCTGTGCGTTGCGGGGTTAAGGGTCATCTCGATGTGCCCTGTTGAAGCAATACTAATCAGGTCTGAAGTTCAACAGGAGCTGTTCTGTGCCATCAGTACAGTGTTGTATTCAGTAAGGACAAAACGTTTTAAAACTGAGTGAAAGAGGTACCACCAAAACTTGTCCAAATAGAATGCAGATATACATTTAATGTTGCGAAACGTTTTGCTACAGTGTGCCCTACTGAACACAACCCAGCGTAACATCCCATATAGAAGTCAATGTGGTGGAACCAGGTGGCAACAGTTCAGGTAAAATCATTACATATAGCCATTCATTAAAGTACATGTTTATATACTGAATGGAATCTATACAACTATAAGTTATGCATGGCTCTCATTACACACAACTATGATAGTCTACAGCCAAGGCTTTACAAGAAGAAACATAGGGACATACATAAATGCATATGGATGGAGGCCCAAGGTGGAAGAAAAGGTTCCTTGGGTCACCCTTCTGTGTCTCAGCCACATTAATGACCAGACACACACACACACACACACACACACACACACACACACACACACACACACACACACACACACACACACACACACACCTGTAAAGAGATTCCCTTGTAATAAGTTATAGGCTACAGTAATCACAGAACTTCAGTATAGGAATTAACGATAACATCACTATCAGTATGCAAACTTTTATGAACATAATACAACCACTTCCCGAAATGCACCACGGATTAATATCTCGCTGTTATGTACGTTGAGGTTTATAAACAAAGAGCATTAAAGTACTTACAAAAGTCTCTCGCACTTTGTTGTGGAAAAGTTGCTCTCTAACCGACACGTCGTCTACTTCCATCCTACGAAACCATGACGCAGGGGTTAAAATATGATAAAACGTGGCTAAAAGCGCTGGGACGGGATGGTAGTATAGTAAAACAACAAAACATCTCTCTCTGGTTAGAACAGTGTGGCAAGCGAACTACATTTGTCCTAAACTTCTCAAACTAACGACAAAGCTACGGTCGCGCACCCTGTTTCGTTTAAACTCCACTAGCAGGCAACCGTCCTCCGTGCGCGTTACACAAAGGGGGTGGAGACTGGGCGGGCGATCCGGGAGAATGGGTGGTGGTTAGATGTATCGCTACCTGGGCTACGTTCAGTACGTTTTTGTTCGTGGATGTATATAAAAAAAATTCTCGAACACAATCAGAATTGCTTCTATTTTACCAGGGCCCTGTTTCAGAAAGCAGGTTTAACAAACTCTGAGTTTAAACCTGAACTCTGAGTTGACTAACTCTAGGCTGTCAAACTCAAGAGTTTTCGGTTTCAGAACGGATGATAAATTTAAATCAATCAAATCAAATCAATGTTTATTTGTCGCGTGCGCCGAATACAACAGGTGTAGTAGACCTTACAGTGAAATGCTTACTTACAGGCTCTAACCAATAGTGCAAAAAAGGTATTAGGTGAACAATAGGTAGGTAAAGAAATAAAACAACAGTAAAAAGACAGGCTACATACAGACACCGCTTAGTCAGGCTGATTGAGGTAGTATGTGCATGTAAATATGGTTAAAGTGACTATGAATATATGATGAACAGAGAGTAGCAGTAGCGTAAAAGAGGGGTTGGCAGGTGGTGGGTGGGACACAATGCAGATAGCCCGGTTAGCCAATGTGCGGGAGCACTGGTTGGTTGGCCCAATTGAGGTAGTATGTACATGAATGTATAGTTAAAGTGACTATGCATATATGATAAACAGAGAGTAGCAGCAGCGTAAAAAGAGGGGTTGGGGGGGCACACAATGTAAATAGTCCGGGTAGCCATTTGATTACCTGTTCAGGAGTCTTATGGCTTGGGGGTAAAAACTGTTGAGAAGCCTCTTTGTCCTAGACTTGGCACTCCGGTACCGCTTGCCATGCAGTAGTAGAGAGAACAGTCTATGACTGGGGTGGCTGGAGTCTTTGACAATTTTTAGGGCCTTCCTCTGACACCGCCTGGTGTAGAGGTCCTGGACGGCAGGCAGCTTAGCCCCAGTGATGTACTGGGCCGTACGCACTACCCTCTGTAGTGCCTTGCGGTCAGAGGCCGAGCAATTGCCGTACCAGGCAGTGATGCAACCAGTCAGGATGCTCTCGATGTTGCAGCTGTAGAACCTTTTGAGGATCTCAGGACCCATGCCAAATCTTTTTAGTTTCCTGATGGGGAATAGGCTTTGTCGTGCCCTCTTCGCAACTGTCTTGGTGTGTTTGGACCATTCTAGTTTGTTGTTGATGTGAACACCAAGGAACTTGAAGCTCTCAACCTGCTCCACTACAGCCCCGTCGATGAGAATGGGGGCATGCTCGGTCCTCCTTTTCCTGTAGTCCACAATCATCTCCTTAGTCTTGGTTACGTTGAGGGATAGGTTGTTATTCTGGCACCACACGGCCAGGTCTCTGACTTCCTCTCTATAGGCTGTCTCGTCGTTGTCGGTGATCAGGCCTACCACTGTTGTGTCGTCTGCAAACTTAATGACGGTGTTGGACTCGTGCCTGGCCATGCAGTCATGGGTGAACAGGGAGTACAGGAGGGGACTGAGCACGTACCCCTGGGGAGCTCCAGTGTTGAGGATCAGTGTCGCAGATGTGTTACTACCTACCCTCACCGCCTGGGGGCGGCCCGTCATGAAGTCCAGGATCCAGTTGCAGAGGGAGGTGTTTAGTCCCAGGATCCTTAGCTTAGTGATGAGCTTTGAGGGTACTATGGTATTGAACGCTGAGCTGTAGTCAATGAATAGCATTCTCACATACTGTAAGTGTTCCTTTTGTCCAGGTGGGAAAGGGCAGTGTGGAGTGCAATAGAGATTGCATCATCTGTGGATCTGTTTGGTCGGTATGCAAATTGGAGTGGGTCTAGGGTTTCTGGGATAATGGTGTTGATGTGAGCCATTACCAACCTTTCAAAGCACTTCATGGCTACGGACGTGAGTGCTATGGCTCTGTAGTCATTTAGGCAGGTTGCCTTTGTGTTCTTGGGCATAGGGACTATGGTGGTACGATTGAAACATGTTGGTATTACAGACTCAATCAGGGCATGTTGAAAATGTCAGTGAAGACACCTGCAAGTTGGTCAGCACATGCCCGGAGCACACGTCTTGGTAATCCGTCTGGCCCCGCAGCCTTGTGTATGTTGACCTGTTTAAAGGTCTTACTCACGTCGGCTACGGAGAGCGTGATCACACAGTCGTCCGGAACAGCTGATGCTCTCATGCATGCCTCAGTGTTGCTTGCCTCGAAGCGAGCATAGAAGTGATTTAGCTCGTCTGGTAGGCTCGTGTCACTGGGCAGCTCGCGGCTGTGCTTCCCTTTGTTGTCTGTAATATTTTGCAAGCCCTGCCACATAAGACGAGCGTCGGAGACGGTGTAGTATGATTCAATCTTAGCCCTGTATTGACGCCTTTCCTGTTTGATGGTTTGTCGCAGGGCATAGCAGGATTTCTTGTAAGCTTCCGGGTTAGAGTCCCGCACCTTGAAAGGGGCAGCTCTAACCTTTAGCTCAGTGCGAATGTTGCCTGTAATCCATGGCTTCTGGCTGGGGTATGTACGTACAGTCACTGTGGAGACGACGTCCTCAATGCACTTATTGATAAAGCCAGTGACTGATGTGGTGTACTCCTCAATGTCATCGGAAGAATCCCGGAACATGTTCCAGTCTGTGATAGCAAAACAGTCCTGTAGTTTAGCATCTGCTTCATCTGACCACTTTTTTATAGACCGAGTCACTGGTGCTTCCTGCTTTAACTCTTGCTTGTAAGCAGGAATCAGGAGGATAGAGTTGTGGTCGGATTTACCAAATGGAGGGCGAGGGAGAGCTTTGTACGCGTCTCTGTGTGTGGAGTACAGGTGATCTAGAATTTTTTTCCCTCTGGTTGCACATTTAACATGTTGATGGACATTTTGTAGAACTTAGTTCAATCAACTCTGAGTTAAGTTAACCCTGAGTAAAGCACGTACATGAGGAGATAAAAAGCCCTCATCAATGGAACGCAGATAACATGATTCATCATGGCAACAGGAGAAAAAAGGGCTCGAACCTCCTACTTCTCCCGGTGGAGTTAGAAATATGAATGAATGCGTATGCAGAAAATGAGTATATATTGAAGAAAAAAAGCAATACAATAGCAGCAGCAAAACAACGTGAGCTGGCATGGCAGAAAATTGCTGACCGAGTCAATGCGTGAGTATTAATTGAAAAAAAGAAAAGTTTTATGTCGAGTGTTCCACTTATTCAACATTTATATAGTGTGTGTGTGTGTGTGTTAATATTTATGCAGTTGCAACCCAACAGGCACAAAACGTACTTGGCAGCAACTGAAGATGAAATATAAAAATACTTCAAACAGGTAAGGTATAATTTCATTACAAGCAATTGTGATGTTGTTTAGCCTACCCTTCCTAATTAAACAGCATTCAGTGGCTACATTCAACATGTGATATATTTAAGTATTTAGTGAAGAAAAAAAAGTCTAAGCAAAAAAAAGTAACTTTTTCAGCCATCCCAACACTGGCAGTATTTAATATTGTCTATTTGAAAGTAACATCTAAATGCCTTTATACATACATGTCTCTACATGTTGTGCTTACTGGACATGTTCATATTTGACCTCCATTATAGCCAATAGAAAAAAGTCTGAGGGCTGAAAAACAGGTGGGGGACCACCACCACCACTCAGAGGCTGAAGAGATGGCCCTCAGTCAAAACAGTGGATGACGTATTGTTGAAGGCATCTCTGGAGGAAGCTCATCTGACCCAACCACCCCCCAGGACACAAGGGCCTACATGAGAGGTTCGTTATTCTGACCCAACCACCCCCCAGGACACAAGGGCCTACATAAGAAGTTAGTTATTCTGACCCAACCACCCCCCAGGACACAAGGGCCTACATAAGAAGTTAGTTATTCTGACCCAACCACCCCCCAGAACACAAGGGCCTACATAAGAAGTTAGTTATTCTGACCCAACCACCCCCCAGAACACAAGGGCCTACATAAGAAGTTAGTTATTCTGACCTAACCACCCCCCAGGACACAAGGGCCTACATAAGAAGTTAGTTATTCTGACCCAACCACCCCCCAGAACACAAGGGCCTACATAAGAAGTTAGTTATTCTGACCCAACCACCCCCCAGGACACAAGGGCCTACATAAGAAGTTAGTTATTCTGACCTAACCACCCCCCAGGACACAAGGGCCTACATAAGAAGTTAGTTATTCTGACCTAACCACCCCCCAGGACACAAGGGCCTACATAAGAAGTTAGTTATTCTGACCTAACCACCCCCCAGGACACAAGGGCCTACATAAGAGGTTAGTTATTCTGACCCAACCACCCCCCAGAACACAAGGGCCTACATAAGAAGTTAGTTATTCTGACCTAACCACCCCCCAGGACACAAGGGCCTACATAAGAAGTTAGTTATTCTGACCCAACCACCCCCCAGGACACAAGGGCCTACATAAGAAGTTAGTTATTCTGACCTAACCACCCCCCAGGACACAAGGGCCTACATAAGAGGTTAGTTATTCAAATTCATGATATATGTACATTCATCCTTTAGCCAGTGTTACCTCAGTGACGCCCACACATCCATCTTAGACACAACTTTGCACACTGATTTTATTGTATCGGTACAATTCTTTGTAATTAACTGCTGTTATTTTTTCAGATTCTTAGTTGTCCTTCAGACATAATCTACTTTAAGGTGACTCAGAGTTATATATTTGGCCTGCACACTGTTGTAAAATTAAAATTAGGTGGGGCACTTTTCTGGGTAAAGTTATAATTTAACTGTCTAATCTTCTACCAGTTACTGATGGTGTAATCTGTCTGGTTGAGCCTTCTGCCATAACAGTGTGGCTATGGGTGTGGCTATGATCCATAAATTGAAAGCAGACCACTACCTGAAATCTACTTCACAAAATTTAAATAATCCATCCAAATTTTGGCAAGTAGTGAAAGGTTTGGAGTGCAGAAAAGATACACAGCTTCCTAAACAATTGTTGGTCGACACACAGATTGTAACTGAGAGAACCTCCATTCTGAAAGCCTTGAACCAGCAATTTTTAGATGCAGGCAGTTTATTTGAAAAGGTCAAAGGTATAATTGAGCCCCCTATAAATTTACCTGACACCCCTGTGCACTCCTTCACCAGGTTCTCCTTTTCATCCTTCTCTGTTTCAGAAGTGTGTAAAGCCCTGAAAGAAATTGATTTTAAAAAATCCCCTGGCCCTGATGATCTAGAACCCTGCCTCCTACACCTAGCCACAGACATCATTGCTCCCCCCTTAACATGTATTTTTAACCTTACGCTTGATGTTAAGGAAATCCCCAAGTTATGGAAATCTGCTTTTGTACTGCCTCTCCTGAAAGGTGGAGATCCCTCGCTACTTGACAACTATCGACCCATATCAAAATTGTCTGTACTGCCTAAGGTACTGGAGTCCTTAGTTAGTAGGCAGCTAAAGACCTACTTCCAAGAAAACAACATCTTAAATGGAATGCAATCAGGTTTTAGATCTGGCCACAGCACTGTTTCAGCAACATTGAAGGTTTTAAATGACATCCACTGTGCTCTTGATAAGAAGTTACATTGTGTGTCTGTTTTTATTGATTTGTCGAAGGCTTTTGACACCGTGGACCATGCTGTGTTAGTGCAAAGGTTAAAATGTTGTGGAATTACTGGTCATGCTCTAGATTGGTTTATAAATTACCTATCAAATCGTACACAATGTGTAATGGCAGATGGTTGTAAATCTGAGTCCATAGAGGTGTGCTCAGGTGTTCCGCAAGGTTCTAATTTGGGCCCACTGTTGTTCATTTTGTATATCAACAACATTGGGGATCTTATTGAGACAGCGGATGTTCATTTTTATGCAGATGATAGTGTTCTTTATTCAAGTGGTAGTAGTTTAGCTTTAGCTTTTGAAAATGCCCAAAGAGCATTTAACATCATACAACAGAATCTGTATGATTTAAAGCTGATTCTAAATTTGGGGAAAACAAAATGCATGGTATTTTCAAATGCCAGGCATGTTACAAATCATGTCATTGCTACATTGGCTGGACATACTATAGAGCAAGTTAAAGTGTACAAATATTTGGGTGTGGGTTGATGATAAGCTGAGCTTCACTGTGCATGTAGAGAACTTGATAAGCAAGCTCAAGCTGAAAATAGGATTTTATTACCGGCATAAGGCTTGTTTTTCTTTTGAGGCCAGGAAGGAGCTGGTACGATGTACATTACTGTCGGTTTTAGATTTTAGTGATGTTATACATATGCAGGCCTCAGCCACTACCCTGAGAGCACTTGATTCACTGTATCATGCAGCCCTCAGGTTTATTACAAATCAGAAACATCTAACACATCATTGTGATCTCTACAGCACTGTTGGCTGGTCGTCATTGACCTTGCGTAGGCTTAAATACTGGTATACACTGATTTATAAGGCCATATTGGGTGAAATGCCATTTATCTCTGTTCTTTTTTAGTCAGGTCGGTAAATAAATATAAATTACGGTCCCATTCTGATTTGCTTCTAACAGTACCAAAAATTAGAACAGGTCATGGTAGAAATAGTTTTAGTTACTTAGCACCGTGGTCCTGGAATTCTCTCCTGAACATTTTAAAATGTGATTATCTAGTTTCGTTGGTGGAGTTTAAACACTTGATCGATGTATATATCACAGAAGAGTGTCATTGTTTTTAGGCCAGCTGTTTTAAGTCAAGATTTTTGTGTTTTTTGTACTGTATGTGTGTTTATAGTTTTGTTTAATGTTGTGTTAGTGTATGTAAGTTGTTTTGTCTGAAACGTTGTTCCTCCAGGTCTCTCTTGGAAAAGAGATATTATCTCAATGAGAAAAAAAACGGTATAAATTAAGGTAAAATAAAAAAATAAAAAATTCAAGTTTATTCCATAGAACACCAAAATTGTTACTTTTCATTACAGGAGGATGAAGACACCTTGTCAGCTGCCGCAGAGAGGCCTATTGAGATTTACACCTTAAAAATAACATCTAACAGTTGATGATAGTGTTGTACCATAATAAAACTTCCACCTTCTTTTTCTCTAACAGAGCAATGAAATTACAATGAGGAAGGGAGTCCATCCACCTCCACAGCACAACTTGTTCAGCATTGTTTTTTTTGCCCTTTATTTAACCGGGCAATTCAGTTAAGAACAAATTCTTATTTACAATGACGGTCTAGAAACAGTGGGTTAACTGGCTTGTTCAGGGGCAGAACGACAGATTTTTGCCTTGTCAGCTCGGGGATTCAATCTAGCAACCTTTCGGTTACTGGCCCAATGCTCTAACCACTAGGCTACCTGCCACCCCAAAATATGAGGCTACAGCATTGGCCCATGACTTGCAATGAAACAAAGCACTGTGAAATTCAATGTCATTTTTTTGTGTCCCTATAGCTCCCTGTGAAACAGCTGTACAGGGTGTACTTAGAGAAACAAATTGAAAAATGTAATTTAGAAATTGACCACATAAGGCTGCAGATGCAAAAGATACAAATAGAAATACAACTGCTGGAACATCAGTTATTTGTGTGTGAGATGCCCACAGATGGATGTGAAGAAAAAGAAAAACTACTGTACTGCATTTGTACTTGCAGGAAATAAAGAAGACTTTGCAAAAAGAAAGGCATATTGTCTTTATTTGACACTGGGGAGGTGATGATGGTAGCATACTGCTCTTCCATCTGGTGTGTCAGCGGGGTGGTCAGGATCGTTCACTGGTTGACATTGTTCTCTAATTGTGGCAATGTTGTGGAGAATCACACAAGCCACAATAATGTCACATGTCCTTTCTGGGGTGACCCTGACCCTACGAAGGCACTGGAACCGGGCCCTGAGCATCCCGATGGTCATCTCTACCCTGGCTCGTGTCCTGCAGTGAGCCAAGTTATAATGTTGCTGCAGGCCGGACTCAGGATAAGCAAATAGGGCTGGTAGGGGTACCCTCTGTCACCGAGCAGGTAACCATCGAACTCTCCTATGATAATACGAGGATTCAGTTGCAGTAAGAGGAAACAAAATATTGATTATAATAGGATATAGCTATATACAGTGGGGAGAACAAGTATTTAATACACTGCCGATTTTGTAGGCTTTCCTACTATGTAGAGGTCTGTAATTTTTTATCATAGGTACACTTCAACTGTGAGAGACAGAAAATCACATTGTATGATTTTTAAGTAATTAATTTGCATTTTATTGCATGACATAAGTATTTGATCACCTACCAACCAGTAAGAATTCCGGCTCTTACAGACCTGTTAGTTTTTCTTTAAGAAGCCCTCCTGTTCTCCACTCATTACCTGTATTAACTGCACCTGTTTGAACTCGTTACCTGTATAAAAGACACCTGTCCACACACTCAATCAAACAGACTCCAACCGCTCCACAATGGCCAAGACCAGAGAGCTGTGTAAGGACATCAGGGATAAAATTGTAGACCTGCACAAGGCTGGGATGGGCTACAGGACAATAGGCAAGCAGCTTGGTGAGAAGGCAACAACTGTTGGTGCAATTATTAGAAAATGGAAGAAGTTCAAGACGACGGTCAATCGCCCTCGGTCTGGGGCTCCATGCAAGATCTCACCTCGTGGGGCATCAATGATCATGAGGAAGTTGAGGGATCAGCCCAGAACTACACGGCAGGACCTGGTCAATGACCTGAAGAGAGCTGGGACCACAGTCTCAAAGAAAACCATTAGTAACACACTACGCCGTCATGGATTAAAATCCTGCAGCGCACGCAAGGTCCCCCTGCTCAAGCCAGCGCATGTCCAGGCCCGTCTGAAGTTTGCCAATGACCATCTGGATGATCCAGAGGAGGAATGGGAGAAGGTCATGTGGTCTGATGTAACAAAAATAAAGCTTTTTGGTCTAAACTCCACTCGCCGTGTTTGGAGGAAAAAGAAGGATGAGTACAACCCCAAGAACACCATCCCAACCATGAAGCATGGAGGTGGAAACATAATTCTTTGGGGATGCTTTTCTGCAAAGGGGACAGGATGACTGCACCGTATTGAGGGGAGGATGGATGGGGCCATGTATCGCGAGATCTTGGCCAACAACCTCCTTCCCTCAGTAAGAGCATTGAAGATGGGTCGTGGCTGGGTCTTCCAGCATGACAACGACCCAAAACACACAGCCAGGGCAACTAAGGAGTGGCTCCGTAAGAAGCATCTCAAGGTCCTGGAGTGGCCTAGCCAGTCTCCAGACCTGAACCCAATAGAAAATCTTTGGAGGGAGCTGAAAGTCCGTATTGCCCAGCGACAGCCCCGAAACCTGAAGGATCTGGAGAAGGTCTGTATGGAGGAGTGGGCCAGTGTGTGCAAACCTGGTCAAGAACTACAGGAAACGTATGATCTCTGTAATTGCAAACAAAGGTTTCTGTACCAAATATTAAGTTCTGCTTTTCTGATGTATCAAATACTTATGTCATGCAATAAAATGCAAATGAATTACTTAAAAATCATACAATGTGATTTTCTGGATGTTTTTATTTATTCCGTCTCTCACAGTTGAAGTGTACCTATGATAAAAAATTACAGACCTCTACATGCTTTGTAAGTAGGAAAACCTGCAAAATCGGCAGTGTATCAAATACTTGTTCTCCCCACTGTATATATATAAACTCACCACGGGCAAATCTAGCGCTCAGTGTACACTCACAAAAAATGTGCTAGTCATGCACAGACCCAGGCCACTTGCTTCCATGTTGCTGATGATGTGGGCCGCATCACATGATCTTCTCAGTGCAGAACAGTAATTAACTGTATTGTGAAGTATCTTTCATTTGGAATGCTAAAGGATAATATTTAGGCCTACCTGCACATTAATGCTGTGGAAAGACTTCCTATTCACATAATTTCCTTCATTTACTGAAGGAGCTGTGATAGGAATATGAGTGCCATCTATGCAGCCAATCACACCTGGAAACCCTAAAATATATCACATGAACTGATTAGTGCTTCAAGTCTCAAAGCTTCATACTAAATAAATGATTGCTTAGACTGATACATGGAATTCTTCTTTGAGTGTTGTGGGTCTGTGACTTGGGAACACCACACGTGTACAGTAAACGTTTCAGTGCAAGAGTCACATTTCTGACAGCCCGACAGACGGTTGCCTTGGAAATATGCTCAGCGTCACTGATGTTATATAGAAAACTCCCGTTGTCGAAAAAAAACGAAGTGCAACAAAAATAATTCCTTCCGAACTGAGAGCATGCCCACGATGTGTCATATGAATGATATGAAGGCTGGGAATATTGTTCCGGTGAATGATCGATTGTGCAGAAAAACGGAAATGCTCAAACAGATAATCATCAGGGAATGATAAAACATCCAAGCGGGATCTGATCACCCTCTTCCGACTGAGATTTCTGCGGAGTATTTGTGCTTCAATATCAACTGGCTCTTCAAGAAAAGGACACGCCATGTCTGACACCTTCAGTCTGCATGTCTGACACCTTCAGTCTGCATGCTTCAGCTAAAGAAGAGGAGAAACTCAGGGTTAGTTGAAGTAAACCTGCCAGCGAGCAGGTTAGCTTCACGGAGTATGTTGCCATAGTAACTGACTCAGCGTTAAACTGAACTGGTTTTGTGAAACCGAAAACCCAGAGTTTCCTTCAACTCTGAGTCGACTAACTCTTGAGTTTTCACTAAACCCACTTTCTGAAACAGGGCCCAGATGTATGTCCTTGAACCGATTACTTTAAAACCACACACAGACGAAGTTATAAGGATAATTTTGTTGCTAATTGTAGCCTGCAGTACCTCGGTCGGCCTTCAACTTGAGATACTCAATGAGAGGTTGGCAGTACTGAGCTAGCCTGCAATGTCCCTTCCTAGAGTAGCTGAAACTGCGCATGGAATGTTTCCAAAAACTCCTCCACAGATAGATGAGAGAACATAGTAGAACATCTTTGACTCCTCCATGTGATAATAACGGCGACACGCTAATAACACTTCCACTTCCTTTGACAATAAACAAAAACACAAATAGACAAAAACAACAGACAACTTAACATTTATGTCACACCCTGACCTTAGAGATCCTTTTTATGTCTCTATTTTAGTTTGGTCATGGCGTGAGTTGGGGTGGGCATTCTATGTTTTGTGTTTCTATGATTTTCTATTTCTATGTTTTGGCCGTGTATGGTTCTCAATCAGGGACAGCTGTCTATCGTTGTCTCTGATTGGGAACCATACTTAGGTAGCCTTTTTTCCCACCTGTCTTTGTGGGAAGTTGACTTTGTTTAGGGCACATAGCCTTTAGCTTCACGGTTTGTTTTTGTAGTGTTTATTGTTTTGTTCGGCGTCATCTTTTATTCAATAAAGGTGCAGCGCTCACGACGCTGCACCTTGGTCCTCCTCCTTCAACAGCCGTGACAGAACTTCCCACCACCAAAGGACCAAGCAGCGTGGTAGAGAGGACTCCTGGACATGGGAGGAGATCCTGGACGGTAAGGGACCCTGGAGGCAGGCTGGGGAGTATCGCCGTACAAGGGAGGAACTGGAGGCAGCTAAGGCGGAACGGCAGCGTTATGAGGGAACACGGCTGGCAAGGAAGTCCGAGAGGCAGCCCCCCCCCCAAAAATTGGGGGGCACACGGGGAGTGTGGCTGAGTCAGGTTGGAGACCTGAGCCAACTCCCCGTGCTTACCGTGGCGAGCATGTGACTGGTCAGGCCCCGTGCTATGGGGTGATGTGCACTGTGTCTCGGTTGAGCATTCACAGGCCGGTGTGCTCGGTGCCAGCGTCCCGCATTTGCCGGGTGGAAGTGGGCATCCAGCCAGAACGGGTTGTGCCAGCTCTGCGCTCGAGACCGCCAGTGCGCCTCCACGGCCCAGTGTATCCGGTGCCTCGGCCAAGGAAGAAGCCTCCTGTATGTCTCCCCAGCCTGGTGAGTCCTGTGCCTGCTCCCAGAGCCAGGCCTCCTGTGTGTCTCTCCACTCCAGAGATGGCCTCCAGCCCGGAGCCTCCAGCGACGGCCTCCAGCCCGGGGTCCCCAGCGACGGCCTCCAGTCCGGGGCCCGCAGCGAGGGCGCCCAGTTCGGTACGAGGGTTCCCGCACCAGAGGTGCCACCAAAGTGGGGAGAGCCAGCGGTTGAGCGGGGTCTGCGTCGCGCACCTGAGCCGCCGCCGCGGATAGATGCCCACCCAGACCCTCCCCTATAGGTTTAGGTTTTGAAGCCGGAGTCCGCACCTTTGGGGGGGGGGGGGGGAGTACTGTCACGCCCTGACCTTAGATCTTTTTTATATCTCTATTTTGGCTGGCTGTGCCAAAACAACTTGGAAAATTCCAGAAAATTATGTGATGGCTTTAGAAGCTTCTGATAGGCTAATTGACATAATTTCAGTCAATTGGAGGTGTACCTGTGGATGTATTTCAAGGCCTACCTTCAAACTCAGTGCCTCTGCTTGACATCATGGGAAAATCAAAAGAAATCAGCCAAGACCTCAGAAAACAAATTGTAGACCGCCACAAGTCTGGTTCATCCTTGGGAGCAATATCCAAACGCCTGAAGGTACCACGTTCATCTGTACAAACAATAGTACGCAAGTATAAACACCATGGGACCACGCAGCCGTCATACCGATCAGTAAAGAGACACATTCTGTCTCCTAGAGATTAATGTACTTTGGTGCGAAAAGTGCAAATCAATCCCAGAACAACAGCAAAGGACCTTGTGAAGATGCTGGAGGAAACAGGTACAAAAGTATCTACATCCACAGTAAACAAGTCCTATATCGACATAACCTGAAAGGCCACTCAGCAAGGAAGAAGCCACTGCTCCAAAACCACCATAAAAAAGCCAGACTACGGTTTGCAACTGCACATGGGGACAAAGATTGTACTTTTTGGAGAAATGTCCTCTGGTCTGATGAAACAAAAATAGAACTGTTTGGCCATAATGACCATCGTTATGTTTGGAGGAAAAAGGGGGAGGCTTGCAAGCCAAAGAACACCATCCCAACCGTGAAGCACGACGGTTACAGCATCATGTTGTGGGGGTGCTTTGCTGCAGAAGGGACTGGTGCACTTCACAAAATAGATGGCATCGTGAGGCAGGAAAATGATGAGGATATATTGAAGCAATATCTCAAGACATCAGTCAGGAAGTTAAAGCTTGTTCGCAAATGGGTCTTCAAAATGGACAATGACCCCAAGCATACTTCCAAAGGCAAAATGGCTTAAGGACAACAAAGTCAAGGTATTGGAGTGGCCTTCACAAAGCCCTGACTCATATCCTATAGAAATTTGTGGGCAGAACTGAAAAAGCGTGTGCGAGCAAGGAGACCTACAAACCTGACTCAGTTACACCAGCTCTGTCAGGAGGAATGGGCCAATATTCACACAACTTATTGTGGGAAGCTTGTGGAAGGCTACCCAAAACGTTTGATCCAAGTTTAACAATGTAAAGGCAATGCTACCAAATACTAATTGAGTGTATGTAAACTTCTGACCCACTGGGAATGTGATGAAAGAAATAAAAGCTGAAATAAATCCTCTCTACTATTATTCTGACATTTCAAATTCTGAAAATAAAGTGGTGATCCTAACTAACTAAGACAAGGACTTTTTACTAGGATTAAATATCAGGAATTGTGAAAAACTGAGTTTAAATGTAGTTGGCTAAGGGGTATGTAAACTTCCGACTTCAACTGTAAATAAAGTCCACCTGTGTGCAATCTAAGTGTCACATGATCTGTCACATGATCTCAGTATATATACACCTGTTCTGAAAGGCCCCAGAGTCTGCAACACCACTAAGCAAGGGGCACCAAGAAGACCAAGGAGCTCTCCAAACAGGTCAGGGACAAAGTTGTGGAGAAGTACAGATCAGGGTTGGGTTATAAAAAAATATCTGAAACTTTGAACATCCCACGGAGCACCATTAAATCCATTATTAAAAAATTGAAAGAATATGGCACCACAACAAACCTGCCAAGAGAAAGCTGCCCACCAAAACTCACGGACCAGGCAAGGAGAGCGTTTGTCACGCAGATCCTTTTTATGTCTCTATTTTGGTTGGTCAGGGCGTGAGTTTGGGTGGGCATTCTATGTCTGGTGTTCTATGTTCTTCTATGTTTTGTATTCTATGTGTTTGGCCTGGTATGGTTCCCAATCAGAGGCAGCTGTCTATCGTTGTCTCTGATTGAGAACCATACTTAGGTAGCCTGTTCCCACCTGTGTTTGTGGGTAGTTGTTTTCTGTTTTGTGTGTATACCTTGCAGAACTGTTCGTTTGTCCTTTTGTTGGTTTTTGTTCAAGTGTTTCGTATTTATTAAAAGTAATATGGACACTTACCACGCTGCACGTTGGTCCTCTTCTCCTTCTCCCGACGACGTTCGTTACAGCATTAATCAGAGAGGCAACAAAGAAACCAAAGATAACCCTGCAGGAGCTCCAAAGCTCCACAGCGGAGTTTGGAGTATCTGTCCATAGGACCACTTTAAGCTGTACACTCCACAGAGATGGGCTTTACAGAAGAGTTGCCAGATAAAAAGCCATTGTTTAAAGTGTTCACCAAAAGGCATGTGGGAGACTCCACAAACATATGGAAGAAGGTGCTCTGGTCAGATGAGACTAAAATTGAGCTGTTTTGCCATTAAGATAAACACTATGTCTGGCGCAAACTCAACACCACTCATCACCCTGAGAACACCATCCCCACAGTGAAGCATGGTGGTGGCAGCATCATGCTGTGGGGATGTTTTTCATCGGCAGGGACTGGGAAACTGGTCAGAATTGAAGGAATGATGATTGGCGCTAAATACATGGAAATTCTTGAGGGAAACCTGTTTCAGTCTTCCAGAGATTTGAGACTGGGATGGAGGTTCACCTTCCAGCAGGACAATGATCCTAAGCATACTGCTAAAGCAACACTCAAGATGTTTATGGGAAACATTTAAATGTCTTGGAGTGGCCTAGTCAAAGCCCAGACCTCAGTCCAATTGAGAATCTGTGGTATGACTTAAAGATTGCTCTATACCAGCAGAACCCATCCAACTTGAAGGAGCTGGAGCAGTTTTGCCTTGAAGAATGGGCAAAAATCCCAGTGCCTAGATCTGCCATGCTTATAGAGACATATCCCAAGAGACTTGCAGCTGTAAGTGCTGCAAAAGGTGACTCTACAAAGTATTGACTTTGGGGAGATTAATAGTTAGGCACACTGAAGTTTTCTGTTTTTTTGTCTTATTTCTTGCTTGTTTCACAATTTAAAAAAAATGCATCTTCAAAGTGGTAGGAATGTTGTGTAAATCAAATGATACAAACCCACAAAAAAATCTATTTTAATTCCAGGTTGTAACAGTTGCAACAAAATAGGAAAAATGCCAAGGGTGTCACGCGGGACTAGGTGGGTGCAGGAATCAGACGCAGAGAGAGTTCCACTGGGGTATAGTGCTCTTTACTAAGGCACACACAAAAATGAAGCCCAACAATACAGGGCACAGAACATACAACTTGACAACCCAAAAACCACAGGGTGTCAAGTGTAAGAAAGAAAATTACACCTCAGCCTACAATGCACACACGTAACAAAATAAAGACAATCCCACACAAAACAAGGGCGGGTCTACCTACTAAATATAGGGAAGCTCATTAACCGAAAACAGAACACAGGTGAAACTAATAAGACAAAACGAACAGACAAACGAAAAAGGGATTGGTGGCGGCTAGTAGGACGGTGACGACGACCGCCGAGCACCGCCCGAACAGGTAGGGGAGCCAACTTCGGCGGTAGTCGTGACAGTATCCCCCGCCTCCCCCCCCCCCTCCCCGACGCGCGGCTCCCGCTGTGCGCCGCCACCGGCCTCAAGGACGACCCGGAGGGCGAGGCGCCGGGCGATCCGGATGGAGGCGGTGGAAGTCTCTCAGTAGAGAAGGATCCAAAATGTCCCCCACCGGAACCCAGCATCTCTCCTCTGGACCGTACCCCTCCCAGTCCACGAGGTACTGTAGGCCCCTCACCCGGCATCTCAAGTCCAGAATGCCACGTACTGTGTACGCCGGGGACCCCTCGATGTCCAGAGGGGGCGGAGGGACCTCAGGCACCTCACCTTCTTGAAGGGGACCAGCCACCACCGGCCTGAGGAGAGACACATGAAACGAGGGGTTAATACGGTAATACCTAGGAAGTTGTAACCTGTAACACACTTCGTTTATTCTCCTCAGGACTTTAAACGGCCCCACACACTGTGGCCCCAGCTTCCGACAGGGCAGGCGAAGGGGCAGGTTTCGGGTCGAGAGCCAGACCCTGTCCCCCGGTGTGAACACGGGGGCCTCACTGCGGTGCTGGTCAGCGCTCCTCTTCTGCCGTTCTCCCGCTAACCTTAGCAATTCCTGGATGGCTTTCCAGGTGTCCTTGGAGCGCTGTACCCATTCCTCTACCGCAGGAGCCTCGGTCTGGCTCTGATGCCATGGGGCCAGGACCGGCTGGTAACCTAACACACACTCAAAAGGGGACATGTTCGTTGAGGAGTGGCGGAGGGAGTTCTGAGCGAGCTCAGCCCAAGGAACATACCTCGCCCACTCACCAGGCCGGTCCCGGCAATATGACCGCAGAAACCTGCCGGAAGACATGGGTAAACAAGGCCTCTGCAGTCTGCAGGGCCGTAGGGAGACCGGGCAACGGGATGAGACGGCAGGACTTAGAAAACCGATCCACAACGACCAGGATAGTAGTACTTCCCTGGGACGGGGGAAGGTCGGTAAGAAAGTCCACCGATAAGTGTGTCCACGGCCGTTGTGGAACGGGGAGGGGCTGTAACTTCCCTCTAGGCAAGTGCCGAGTAGCCTTGCTCTGAGCGCACACCGAGCAGCAGGAGGAGACATAAAATCTAACGTCCTTAGCCAACGTGGGCCACCAGTATCTCCCTCTAAGACTCCGCACTGTCCTCTCGATGCCAGGATGACCCGAGGAGGGGAGAGTATGAGCCCAACGGATTATCTTATCCCGGACTCCCCCCGGCACGTACTGAGCTCCCGCTGGACAGTTAGGGGGGGCCGGCTCTAACCGTGAGGCTCTCTCTATCTCCGCGTCCACCTCCCATACCACCGGTGCCACGAGACATGAAGGTGGAATGATGGGAGTTGGCTCAACGGACCGCTCCTCGGTATCATAGAGGCGGGACAGCGCGTCGGCTTTGGTGTTTTGGGAGCCTGGCCGGTACGAGATGGTGAACTGAAACCGGGTGAAAAACATGGCCCGTCTAGCCTGACGCGGATTTAGTCTCCTCGCTGCCCGGATGTACTCGAGATTACGATGGTCAGTCCAGATGAGAAAAGGGTGTTTCGCCTCCTCAAGCCAATGTCTCCACACCTTCAGGGCCTTGACTACAGCTAACAACTCCCGGTCCCCCACGTCATAGTTTCGCTCCGCCGGACCGAGCTTCCTCGAAAAGAAGGCACAAGGGCGGAGCTTGGGTGGTACGCCCGAGCGCTGGGACAGCACGGCCCCGACCCCCGCCTCGGACGCGTCCACCTCCACTATGAACGCTAAAGAGGGGTCCGGGTGCGCCAACACGGGCGCATTGGTGAACAGCTCCTTCAGACGACTGAAAGCTCTGTCCGCCTCTGCTGACCAACGCAAGCGCACCGGTCCTCCCTTCAGCAATGAGGTAATGGGAGCAGCCACCTGACCAAAACCCCGGATAAACCTCCGGTAGTAATTGGCAAACCCTAAAAACCGCTGCACCTCTTTCACCATGGTCGGAGTCGGCCAATTACGCACGGCTGTAACGCGGTCACCCTCCATCACCACCCCGGAGCTGGAAATACGATAACCCAGGAAGGAAACGGCCTGTTTGAAGAACACACATTTCTCCGCCTTGCAATACAGGTCACGCTCCAGCAGTCGCCCAAGTACCTTACGCACCAGAGACACATGCGCCGCGCGTGTGGCAGAGTAGATCAAGATGTCATCGATGTACACTACCACTCCCTGCCCGAGCAGGTCTCAGAGAATCTCATCTATGAAGGATTGGAAGACGGCTGGAGCATTTTTCAACCCATATGGCATGACGCGGTACTCATAATGGCCAGATGTAGTACTAAATGCGGTTTTCCACTCATCTCCTCCCCGGATACGCACCAGATTATACGCACTCCTCAGGTCCAGTTTTGTGAAGAAGCGCGCCCCGTGAAATGATTCCACCGCCGTAGCGATGAGAGGTAGTGGGTAACTAAACCCCACTGTGATGGAATTTAGACCTCGATAATCAATGCACGGGCGTAAACCGCCATCTTTCTTCTTCACAAAAAAGAAGCTCGAGGAGACAGGTGATGCGGAGGGCCGAATGTACCCCTGTCCCAGTGATTCAGTAACATATGTTTCCATAGCTACTGTCTCCTCCTGGGACAATGGATACACATGACTCCTAGGAAGTGCAGCGTTCTTCAGGAGGTTTATCACGCAGTCCCCTCGACGATGGGGTGGTAATTGGGTCGCCCTCTTTTTACTGAAGGTGATAGCCAAATCGGAATATTCAGAGGGAATGCGCACGGTGGAAACCTGGTCTGGACTCTCCACCGTAGTCGCACCAACGGCAACTCCTATACACCTGCCTGAACACTCCTCTGACCACCCCTTAAGAGCCCCCCTGTCGCCAGGAAATCACCGGGTTGTGCTGAGCTAGTCAGGGAATTCCCAACACCACTGGAAACGCAGGTGAGTCGATAAGGAACAGACTAATCTGCTCCTTATGACTCCCCTGCGTTACCATGTCCAGCGGTACCGTGGCCTCCCTGACCATTCCTGACCCTAATGGTCGGCTATCTAAGGAGTGCACGGGGAAAGGTAGGTCTAACGACACAAGGGGAATCCCTAGCCTTAACGCGAGCCCCCGATCTATGAAATTCCCAGCTGCGCCTGAATCGACTAGCGCCTTATGCTGTAGAGAGGGAGAAAACCCAGGGACAGAGGTTAACACATACATATGACCGACAGGAAGCTCTGGGTAAGTCTGGTGCTGACTCACCTGGGGTGATCGAGTAGTGCTCCGCCTGCCCTCCCGACTCCCAGACGAGTTCCTCCAGCACCGGTCGGCCGTGTGTCCTCGCCGACCACAACTGGTGCAGGAGGACACTCCTCCTCCGGTCTCCCTCGAAGCTGCCCCCCCTAAACCCATAGGGATAGGAGCAGGAGGGCTGGGAGGTGGAAACGACAGGACCTGTTCCGAACGTCCGCGGGCAGCCAGCAGGTTGTCGAGACGGACGGCCATGTCAATGAGTTCATCCAGCGTGAGGGTGGTGTCCCGA
The DNA here is from genome assembly GCF_016432855.1 of Salvelinus namaycush. Classification (NCBI taxonomy): domain Eukaryota; kingdom Metazoa; phylum Chordata; class Actinopteri; order Salmoniformes; family Salmonidae; genus Salvelinus; species Salvelinus namaycush. The sequence goes on along the minus strand of NC_052320.1, from coordinate 10,306,519 downwards.
CACGCTAGCTCCCTACGGACGTCCTCCCTGAGGCTGCATCGGAAATTGTCTATCAAGGCCCTGTCGTTCCACCCTGCTCCTGCGGCCAAGGTCCTGAACTCCAGGGCAAAGTCCTGTGCGCTCCTCGTCTCCTGACGCAGGTGGAACAGCCGTTCACCCCCTGCACGACTCTCTGGTGGGTGGTCAAACACAGCTCGGAATCGGCGGGTGAACTCGGGGTAATGATCCCTCGCCGAGTCTGGACTATTCCACACTGCGTTGGCCCACTCGAGAGCTCGTCCAGTCAGACAGGAGACAAGGGCGCTCACGCTCTCCTCTCCAGAGGGAGTAGGACGAACGGTCGCCAGGTAAAGTTCCAGTTGTAGAAGGAAACCCTGACACCCAGCCACCGTTCCATCCTACTCCCGTGGGAGCGCCAGCCGAAGAGCCCCGGAGCCGGATGCGGTAGCAGGAACAGGAGGTGCTGGAGGAGGGGGTGCTGGAGATGAGGTGGGAAGGCCACTCCTCTCCCATCGATCCATCCTCTCCATCATTTGATCCATAGCAGAACCAATCCTGTGGAGAACACTGGTATGATGGAGGACCCTTTCCTCCATCGATGGGAGAGGAGATGCGGCTGCTCCTGCTGATTCCATTTGTGGTGCGGGATTCTGTCACGCGGGACTAGGTGGGTGCAGGAATCAGACGCAGAGAGAGAACCACTGGGGTATAGTGCTCTTTACTAAGGCACACACAAAAATGAAGCCCAGCAATACAGGGCGCAGAACATACAACTTGACAACCCAAAAACCACAGGGTGTCAAGTGTAAGAAAGAAAATTACACCTCAGCCTACAATGCACACACGTAACAAAATAAAGACAATCCCGCACAAAACAAGGGCGGGTCTACCTACTAAATATAGGGAAGCTCATTAACCGAAAACAGAACACAGGTGAAACTAATAAGACAAAACAAACAGACAAACGAAAAAGGGATTGATGGCGGCTAGTAGGACGGTGACGACGACCGCCGAGCACCGCCCGAACAGGTAGGGGAGCCAACTTCGGCGGAAGTCGTGACAAAGGGGGTGAATACTTTCGCAAGCCACTGTAAGATACTATTGATGTGTCTGCCTTTGGGGCAGTTACAATAGCGTTACAATAGCATACATACATTCCCGTCATATACTGTTGATGCTGCTGGTTGGCTCTATTTGCCATATATCAATTAGCATGCCCTTCTGTGCCCACCTCATACTATGTAAATGTATTGCGTTTCAGCTGTTATCAGTGAATGAGGCAGCTTTATGGAGGAGATAACAATTAACTACATGTATCCCTGGCAGCAAGATGGAAAAGTCCCAGAATGTGTTTATACAGATCCAGGAAGCCTATCAGATTCTGCTCAGAAGCCTCTATTGAAATAAGTGATTTTCCTCCTCAACCCTTGTCAACCCTGCAATGCCAATGACGTGGCTTATAGCTGGTTTCACTAAAAGGATCTACAGTCAGCCCGTTATTCGAGTCATGAAATGTACCAAATATATGAATGAACATACTTTACAGGGAGTTGTAACATGACTAGTATACTTCATTTGAACACCAGAGCAGCTCACATAACATACATTGTGTAGGGGGTAGTCTTGGTGGTGTTAGCTGCCATCTTCTGGTAGAACACCTATGGATTGGGAATGCTTCACTCTTCACAGTATAAATTATTAAGTACATTCACACAGTTAATTACTTTTCATTCAAATCTGTTGTCAATTACCTGCCTCCTTTTTTATCATCAATTGCATCACCCTAATGATTGACAATGAATGCACTAGTAGTAGCTTAACGTGCTGCATTACCAATCACACCACACATGGTTGATGCACAAATATTTAGGCTAGTTTTTGGTGGCTGAATAAATCAGCTGTTTCTCACATTATTACGCATCTATGTTTTCGGCAATCACTGGCTGATGATCAGGTTATCTGTTGTACACTGCTCAAAAAAATAAAGGGAACACTTAAACAACACAATGTAACTCCAAGTCAATCACACTTCTGTGAAATCAAACTGTCCACTTAGGAAGCAACACTGATTGACAATACATTTCACATGCTGTTGTGAAAATGGAATAGACAAAAGGTGGAAATTATAGGCAATTAGCAAGACACCCCCAATAAAGGAGTGATTCTGCAGGTGGTGACCACAGACCACTTCTCAGTTCCTATGCTTCCTGGCTGATGGTTTGGTCACTTTTGAATGCTGGCGGTGCTCTCACTCTAGTGGTAGCATGAGACGGAGTCTACAACCCACACAAGTGGCTCAGGTAGTGCAGCTCATCCAGGATGGCACATCAATGCGAGCTGTGGCAAGAAGGTTTGCTGTGTCTGTCAGCGTAGTGTCCAGAGCATGGAGGCGCTACCAGGAGACAGGCCAGTACATCAGGAGACGTGGAGAAGGCCGTAGGAGGGCAACAACCCAGCAGCAGGACCGCTACCTCCGCCTTTGTGCAAGGAGGAGCACTGCCAGAGCCCTGCAAAATGACCTCCAGCAGGCCACAAATGTGCATGTGTCAGCATATGGTCTCACAAGGGCTCTGAGGATCTCATCTCGGTACCTAATGGCAGTCAGGCTACCTCTGGCGAGCACATGGAGGGCTGTGCGGCCCCACAAAGAAATGCCACCCCACACCATGACTGACCCACCGCCAAACCGGTCATGCTGGAGGATGTTGCAGGCAGCAGAACGTTCTCCACGGCGTCTTCAGACTCTGTCACGTCTGTCACATGTGCTCATGTGCTCAGTGTGAACCTGCTTTCATCTGTGAAGAGCACAGGGCGCCAGTGGCGAATTTGCCAATCTTGGTGTTCTCTGGCAAATGCCAAAAGTCCTGCACGGTGTTGGGCTGTAAGCACAACCCCCACCTGTGGACGTCGGGCCCTCATACCACCCTCATGGAGTCTGTTTCTGACCATTTGAGCAGACACATGCACATTTGTGGCCTGCTGGAGGTCATTTTGCAGGGCTCTGGCAGTGCTCCTCCTTGCACAAAGGCGGAGGTAGCGGTCCTGCTGCTGGGTTGTTGCCCTCCTACGGCCTTCTCCACGTCTCCTGATGTACTGGCCTGTCTCCTGGTAGCGCCTCCATGCTCTGGACACTACGCTGACAGACACAGCAAACCTTCTTGCCACAGCTCGCATTGATGTGCCATCCTGGATGAGCTGCACTACCTGAGCCACTTGTGTGGGTTGTAGACTCCGTCTCATGCTACCACTAGAGTGAGAGCACCGCCAGCATTCAAAAGTGACCAAAACATCAGCCAGGAAGCATAGGAACTGAGAAGTGGTCTGTGGTCACCACCTGCAGAATCACTCCTTTATTGGGGGTGTCTTGCTAATTGCCTATAATTTCCACCTTTTGTCTATTCCATTTTCACAACAGCATGTGAAATGTATTGTCAATCAGTGTTGCTTCCTAAGTGGACAGTTTGATTTCACAGAAGTGTGATTGACTTGGAGTTACATTGTGTTGTTTAAGTGTTCCCTTTATTTTTTTGAGCAGTGTATTTTCGCCCGGTATCCCGATCGTCACTAGTTACCACAGCCCCAAAGTCTTAAACCCGGTATATTTCTACTTTACTTTATTGAGTTTATTTTTACAAGGACAGTGCACATTAATGAACGTTTCAGTAAAAGTGCCGGTTTTAGCCAGCCGGCTAATTTTCAACCCCATGTCCATTGGCAAGCTATTTAAATAATTACAATAACAATACAAACAAACAATGAGCAGTGAGCACATGCAGAGCAACATATGACAAGCAACCCGTAGCATGCAGACAGACAGCAATAGCACAAAAAGCAACACAACAAAATGCAAAAAACAGTATTTACACATCTCACAAGCTACACACAAAATCGGATTTGAAACCTAACCCAAACCCTAATCACACTGTTAAGCTTATACCAAACCCTAACCTTAAATCAAGACCAAAAAGCACATTTGTTTTTATGAATTTTTACGATAGTCCCTTTTGACTTTGTGGCTGTGGTAACTAGTGGAAACACTATCCCAGCATGGGCCCGGAAGTTGTCTGGGATTCCCGATTTCCACTAGATAACACAGCCACAAAGGCTATATCGTAAAAATGTATGAAAATACAAATGTGCTTTTTATTCTTAATTTAAGGTTAGGGTTAGGCATAAGGTTACTATGTGGTTACGGTTATGTTTAAAATCTGATTTTAAGAAGATATATTGTAGAAATAGGCGGGATGTATGACTTTGTGGCTGTGTTAACTAGTGACGACCGGGATTCCCAGGTAAAAGAAGATTCCGGATATGCTGCCGTCGTCAAAGATATCAACAAACAGATATTCTGACATTTAAAAACGACAAAATAGTCTTTCACCAGGTAAGGAAGATAGTGATGCATTTGCTAACAATGAAGGTATGACATGAAAAGTGACATTTTGGCAAGGATGTGTTTCGGACTAGTTTAGATGTATGGCATTTGTCGGGTGGTGGGTGCCATAGCAACGGCTCAGAAGAGACAGTATTCTGCTAGCTTGACGTGTCATTTTCGGATGGGGAAGTTCCCATCTAACGAGGCGAATGTCTCCCATGAAGATGATTGGCACACCGCAGCGGCGGTACAGGCGCCTGTAGCTTCTGTACCGCCCCTGCTCATATCTGCGGGAAGTAGCGGTGCTGCGGGTTAAATTGAAATAATTTTGCCAAAATTTCCTTATAAAAAATTATTCCCCCCAAAATGGTATTACTCCTGTCTGAACAGACATAAATAAAAATGTCAAAATACTACACCTGAGAGCATCATTTATATACAGAGGATCAATAGCGTCTAGCTTCTTGGTTAAGGGCTTGTAAGTAAGCATTTCACTGTAAGGTCTACAGACCTGTTGTATTCGGAGAATGTAACAAATACAATTTGATTTGATTTGATTCTAAAGAAATTACCTGTGGGTTAAGTTTTATCACAAGCACTTACTGTCAGGAAGGCCGATTCTGAGCAAACAGCACTGTTTTTCAAAGTAGGTTATCTTGAGATATTGGCACAAGCTCATTTGTCATCACAGGTGAGTAGCCTATGCTTTATCTTCATCATTGGGTGAGTCAGTGTCACTGGAAAGTTAATTTTATAGACTAGTGCAGCCTATACTATGTATGTACTAGTCTATAAAATTAACTTATATATATGTGTGTGTATATGTGTCTGTGTTTCCTTTTGTAAAATGTGGCGCCTGACACGCTATCAATAAATTAGGGATTTTGGCCAAATGAGCCACATTTACATGTTCTTAAAAACAGCCTATAACAAATTACAAAAACACTATTCCTTGTGTTTCGATGTGTAGCATATGCAAAACTTTATAGCCTATTGTTTTATTGGTTTTTACTTTCCTAAAACAATACTTGTCCACCTCACTGTTCAGCTGTCAGAGATTTGAGCACTAAATGCATCAGCGCATTGTATGCATAGGCCTATAGGCTGTATGATATTAATATAAAACAAATATAAACAAAGAGAAGCTTAGGCCCAGAGAGAGAGAGAGAGAGAGATACCGGCAGCATGCTACGACACCAACATGTGTTTCTTTATCCTTGTCAGATAGGCTATACAGATATCTGCTAAACAGATATAGGTGTACAGAAGGAGGCTATTTTGTAATTTTTTTAATCCAAATATTTTTTTGAAAGATAAGCATTATATTGTTTGCTGGTGCACAATGTCTTCATATCATAGGCCTGCAGTGTAGGCTAAAAGCCACACCACACCAAACCTTCACAAAAGTTTCTAAACTTTATTAGGGTAATATCAAAAGTAAGTCAAGCCATTGTTTATAGAGAAAATACGAGCAGGATATTACTGTATAACAGCAAACACAACGTTACAGTTGGAAGTTAATTTGGCCAAAGCAAATGGCTCAACAGAATGAAACCAAACACTTGCCAACTGGTTTAAACCTTCCCAAAAGTTTTGAACAGGCTAGATTGCAGCAACAACCAAAAAAGACTAGTGCCTACTGTAACCCAACAAATGATAGCAATAGGCTAATGATATTTATTTTACAAAAGGCTTACTTATAACTTAAACTAAATACGGAGCACACAATTAAAAATACAGATTTAACTTAATTTAGCCAACAAAAATGTCTCAACAGAATGAAACAAATTATGTTTTGCATATTTAAAAAAAACTGGTTTAGATTAATAAACAGGCCTACAATAATAACAATGATATACAATAATAATAATGATAAAACAAATTTTTATAAATAAGAAAAACTAAAAATTAAGTAAAAAAATTGTATCCTACTTGCATTTGGTCATTTGTGTGGTATGAAAAAATATTCTACTAATGTCTTCTATCATGTAAATGACATAGAATAGCATGAAATGCATTTATAAAAGGCCTGTGGAAATCCTAAAAATGTGTCTGCTCAACTGTATGTCACTACTCAAATGTGATTATAGATTCTGTCCCCAACTCCCCCCAAACTCAAAACATCTGTGCCCCTTTTGTCTACTGCTCCAATGTCTTCTTTTGCTAATGGATGATTGGTTTTACGATGGCCCCGTCAGGCTCACTCAGTAACCAAAATGTTACCTTTGTTTCTGATTAGAATATCCATGCAATATTTAAAATATATGAAACTAATGAAATGTTATAATTGATATACCTACCATGATGATAAACCAGAGAAATTTGATCAAACATATACCCCACATTTCCTGGGTATGTGTAGGTGTAGGAGGGAGGGCAGTTCAAGCAGTTACTGACTATAAATGTTGATCTTCTCATATGTGCATTTCCTGGCAACTGAGGATAGGTGAATCTAGATAGACTAGAGCAAAGTACCAGTTAGACACACAATACAAAGACTCGTGTGAAACAATTTAATACTGCATTTATTGCAGCTTTACATTGGGCTTCAGACATATTTGAACCAAAAGAAATATACTGCAAAGGATACATTTAACATGGTGAGCATCATACAATGGTATCCAAAATGGCATTTTTTGTTTTGTTTTAAAACAGGTGGGTGTACTTAAGATAAGATGAAGATTGTTGTATGCTAGGATATCTCATGAGTTGGACCATATCTTTGCTCTGACTTGTCTGTTTTTGTCTCTGTGCCACAGGCAGCTGGTGAGAGAATGAATGCTGATGACTGCAATGGACATTCATATATGTCAGGTAAGCAGAAAACTAAAAGTATTTTAAAGACTGGATAGATTAGAGAGTTTAATAGTCACATGTACAGGGTTGCAGATGTAATTACAGGGTACAGTGAAATTATTGACCTCCGAGATACAACAATGCAGGACAAAATGAAATAAAACATTACCAATATAATAAAAATGGATAATAATATAAGTAATAATATATACATATTAACAATGTAATGATGGGGACAGGGAGAGCAGGTAGCTGACTAGTGGTGGCTATTCAGCAGCCTGATGGTCTGGGGGTAAAAGCTATTGGCCAGAGTGACAGTTTTTGCCATGATGCTCCTATACTGCCCGCGTCTGAGTGATGGAAACAGGGAGAACAGGCCATGGCTCGGGTGGCTGGGGTCGCTGATGATCTTCTTGGCCTTCCTGCAACACCTGGTGTTGTAGGTGTCCTAAAGGACAGGCAGTGTATCCAGTATAATGACATAAAACGGCATCAAATGTCCCAACATTACATTGTGTTCACTTCACAGCCAGTGGAGGAGAGACAGCGATGGAGCATGGTGATTTCTGTGGAGGTCTGAGGGTTCCGGCCGTGAGAACTCAACAGTCCTCTCTCAACCAATCTCTCAGTGGTCAGTCATCTTTTTAAGTCTCTTATCTGTGATCTACAGTATATAACCTATTGAATGTACTGTATAATATATCACATGCAAAACTGACTGAAAGTTATAAAGAACACCAGCAGTTATCTCAGTTGAGGAATTATTTCCATATGATACATTTTGGTATTTCAATTTATAAAGATTTACTTAATTGCAATAAAACAAAATACATTTCCCATCCCTTTCCATATGCTAAGTTATGATGAAGGTTTTGAACAAAGTGTCTCTCCTCTGTCTCCACTCTACCCAGTGAACTCTATTAAGGTAGAGGAGGACAGTGACAATGAGCCTGTTGGTGCTCTACAGCCAGAGAGGAGAAAAGGAGAGAGGGATGACAGAGAGGATACAATAGAAGAAGGGAGTGGAGAGCTGGGAGGAAGGGTGGGTCCAGGGAGTGCAGGAAGTGGTTACGGGGAGCTGGCCAGTCCTCAGCCTGCGTCCCCTGGTCCCATCCGACTGCCCAATGGGAAGCTCCAATGTGACGTGTGTGGAATGAACTGTATCGGGCCAAATGTACTGATGGTGCACAAGCGCATCCACACAGGTGAGGCCAGATAAACAGACAGCAGAGTAGGTTGAAAAATCCCCCTAGAAAACAACGGGCAAGTTTCTATTCAGTTTCCTGAACTGAAAACTGTATTGACCCCAACCCTGATAGGTCTTTGTGTTCCTCATCAACATGAACCCTTTGACTTTTCTTTACATGGTGTCTATATGGTCCATACATTTTGACTGAATATTGCTCCACTGCTTTGTTCCAAGGTGATAGTAGGATTTGGAAAAAAAGACTGCCCATGTTGTTGTCAGGTGAGCGTCCGTTCCAGTGCACCCAGTGTGGAGCCTCCTTCACCCAGAAGGGGAACCTGCTGCGTCACATAAAGCTGCACTCTGGAGAGAAACCCTTTAAATGTCCCTTCTGTAACTACGCCTGCCGCCGCCGGGACGCACTCTCTGGACACATCCGCACACACACTGGTAAGACACAGTAGCCTGCTTTCTAATATCAAGCCAGGAAACTGGTAAGACCATTTGGGCTCTAAGTGGGCTCAGTGGGACCAGATGGGGAATAGAGCTGCTACCAGCCGCAGTCCCACTGTGTTGTGTAATTACAATGTATTGTAATAGCGAGTCATCTGTTTTCACAGTGTCTTCAATTCAATTATTTTTTGGGGTCCAATTGGATTTAGAACAACAAAATCATATATTTCTTGCAAAAAAGTCCATTCATCTCTCTAGAGTGGGGCTCAGAGGAAATAGACAAATATCTATTGTCTTTACAGGAATGTACTTTACCACACGTGCAAAATATGACATTTAAAAGTATTCAAAACAGGATGTCCTGTTGGTGTTTTTCAATTTAATGAAGACATGCATTCAACAGGTGTTGATAGAGACAGGCAGAGCATGGTGGGCCTGCTGTTCTGAACAAATAATTTCAGTTTCAAAGAAAAGCAAACTTGCAAACCTCAGATTTCGTCGAAATGACGTCAGTCTCTGACTGCTCGGTAAAGGTGGAACATTGCGGTGACAAGTTGGGTGTTTTAAAACGTCAAAGGTGTGGAACAGAGAACAATTTCTGGAATTCACAGAGAAGGGGGAGTCCATACCCATATGGAAAAGAGATATATATATATATATATATATACACACACATTAAACAAGATTCTTATATAGGTTATATCTGGAACATGTTAGTAATAGATACGGCAGCAAATACACTGAGAAAATTCATAGAAGATTCTTGTAATATATTACTTATATGGGTGGGTAACATTTACACATAAAAAAAATGTTCCATGTATTATATAAATCAAATCTGATTGGTCACATACACATGGTTAGCAGATGTTATTGCGAGTGTAGCAAAATGCTTGTGCTTCTAGTTCCGACAATGCAGTAATATCTAACAAGTAATCTAACAATTTCCTAACAACTACCTTATACACACAAATCTAAAGTGGTGAATAAGAATGTGTACTTATAAATATATGGATGAGCGATGGCCGAGCGGCATAGGCAAGGTGCAATAGATGGTATAAAATACAGTATATACATATCATATGAGTAATGTAAGATATGTAAACATTATTAAAGTGGCATTATTTAAAGAGGCATTGTTTAAAGTGACTAGTGATCCATTTATTAAAGTGGCCAGTGATTGGGTCTCAATGTAGGCAGCAGCCTCTCTGAGTTAGTGATTGCTGTTTAGCAGTCTCATGGCCTTGAGATAGAAGCTTTTTTTCAGTCTTTCAGTCCCAGCTTTGATGCACCTGTACTGACCTCGCCTTCTGGATGACAGGCCGTGGCTCGGGTGGTTGTTGTCTTTGATGATCTTTTTGGCCTTCCTGTGGCATCGGGTGCTGTAGGTGTCCTGGAGGGCAGGTAGTTTGCCCCCGGTGATGCGTTGTGCAGACCTCACTACCCTCTGGAGAGCGTTGCGGTTGAAGGCGGTGCAGTTGCGGTACCAGGCTGTGATACAGCCTGACAGGATGCTCTCGATTGTGCCTCTGTAAAGGTTTGTCAGGGTTTTGGGTGACAAGCCAAATTTCCCCAGTCTTCTGAAGTTGAAGAGGCTCTGTTGCGCCTTCTTCACCACACTGTCTGTGTGGGTGGACCATTTCAGTTTGCCTGTGATGTGTATGCCGAGGAACTTAAAACTGTCCACCTTCTCCACTGCTGTCCCTTCGATGTGGATAGGGGGGTGCTCCCTCTGCTGTTTCCTGAAGTTCCATCCTGAAGATCATCTCCTTTGTTTTGTTGACTTTGAGTGAGAGGTTGTTTTCCTGACACCACACTCCGAGGGCCATCACCTCCTCCCTGTAGGCTGTCTCGTCGTTGTTGGTAATCAAGCCCACTACTGTTGTGTCATCTGCAAACTTGATGATTGAGTTGGAGGCGTGTGTCGCCACACGGTCGTGGGTGAACAGGGAGTACAGGAGGGGGCTGAGCACACACCCTTGTGGGGCCCGACTGTTGAGGGTCAGCGAAGTGGAGATGTTGTTTCCTACCTTCACCACCTGGGGGTGGCCCGTCAGACAGTCCAGGACCCAATTGCACAGGGCGGGTTGAGACCCAGGGCCTCCAGCTTGATGATGACCTTGGAGGGTACTATGGTGTTGAATGCTGAGTTGTAGTCAATGAACAGCATTCTTACATAGGTATTCCTCTTGTCTAGATGGGATAGGGCAGTGTGCAGTGTGATGGCGATTGCATCGTCTGTGGACCTGTTGGGGCGGTATGCAAACTGAAGTGGGTCTAGGGTGGCCTGTAAGGTCGAGGTGATATGATCCTTGACTAGTCTCTCAAAGCACTTCATTATGACAGAAGTGAGTGCTACGGGGCGGTAGTCATTTAGTTCAGTTATCTTTAAAAAACATACGAGAGACATTGTCTCATATGGAAAAGATATAGAAGAATCTAACAAGATGATTATCTTCTACCTGGAACTTGGCAACAAATACACATACAACATGAATAGAAGATTGTTGTAATATCTGACTTATATGGGTGGGTAACCTTTAGACAGAAATATAAAACACATACGAGAGACATGTAAGGTAAGCTTTCTAAGGAGGAAGTGGAGGATGGGGGGGGGCAGGAGCAGAGAGGAGCAGGATGGGGTGGAGGAGCAGGAGGTGGAGGGGAGGAGGAGAAGGAGTGGAGGGAGGAGCAGGAGAAGGAGGGGGATGAGAAGGGGGAGGGAAATCTAGGTATAAATAGTATAATTGATGATACATAACTTATAAAGTATAGTTACATTTAATTTACCCTTTGGAATGGCTCACTCAATAATCATTCTCACAATAGAACATTGGTAATAGTCAGTGACAGATATTAAAGTTAAGCAGGGCTGGACTTGGTAAAAACCCTGGATGGGAGACAAAGGCATAGCTGTAGATTAATCAAATGTCCAGTAGGAGGTGCTGCACAGACTTAACCATGGAAACTCATACCTGAAAATGCACACTGAGTATACAAAACATGAAGAACAGCTGCTCTTTCCATGACATAGACTGGCCAGGTGAAAGCTATGATCCCTTATCGATGTATCTTGTTAAATCCACTTCAATCAGTGTAGATGAAGGGGAGGAGACAGGTTAAAGAAGGATTTTTAAGCTTTGAGACAATTGAGATGTGGATTGTGTATGTGTGCCATTCAGAGGGTGAATGGGCAAGACAAAAGATATAAGAGCCTTTGAACGGGGTATGGTATTACCGATTTGTGTAAAGAACTGCAACGCTGCTGGGTTTTCCCGCTCAACAGTTTCCCATGTGTATCAAGAATGGTCCACCACCCAAAGGACATCCAGCCAATTTGATACAACTGTTTGAAGCATTAGTCAACACCTTGTAGAGTCCATGCCCTGTTGAATTGAGGCTGTTGAATTGAGGCTGTTGAATTGAGGGGAGGTGCAACTCAATGTTAGGGAGGTGTTCCTAATGTTTGGCATACTCAGTGTATAAAAACAATATACTTTTGTTATAAAATTCATAGATGACTTATATAAGTCATATTTTGTCTCATATGTCATACAATATCCATGTAGGAAAGTGGCCACTTTCATATGTCATACAAGGCAAAACATACACCATTTCAATATTGACATAGAATATACATACAAACCATGTATTTGTATATTACCTGATTCTTACTAGATTTTTGTGCAAATAATCTACTTCTGCCATACAAGATTCATATTGTATTTTCATGCTTCTTTTCCATATGGTAGGCTAACGTCTAGGTCATGAACAAGTATTAAAGGATGTAATAAAACTTAAATTATGCACAACTACATGTAACTTTTTATTTGACTTACTTTCAGAAATAACAAACTTTCCTAGGACACAATATCAATAGTCTGGTCATATTTTGTAGATCTCATTTGACCAAAACAGACCAAAAGAGAAGCATGCGTGACCCATTAACTGACCCATGAATTGCTGTGTTTCTGGGCTGCAGTGCCCTCTCTGACAGTGGGTAAACCTTACAAGTGCAGTTACTGTGGCCGTAGCTACAAGCAACGGATCACCCTGGAAGAACACCTTGAACGCTGCCACAACTACCTAAAGTGTCTACAGAACCATCAGCCAGCACTCAGCACTGAACACACTGCACAGGGTAACATACACACAGACTCTTAATGTCAAATGTACAGGGTAACACACATTGACTGTCATCATCCACACAAACACAAGATTACAGAAATATACTTTGCTCTTTCATGTTGTGTTAGTTCAGTCTGAGCTCACTGGACAAAGTCACTGTGAACCAGAAAACACACATCTGTTTTTGCATTATGATGTCAATGTGTATTTGAACAGAGTCTGATGTGTTTTGTCCCCAGATATGGAGCCGATGTCTGAGCCACAGGCTGTCCTCCAGCCGTCCACTAAGAAACTGTCTTTTATAGACAGACTGGTGAACACCATCACCAAACGCAAGAGGTCCACTCCACAGAAGTTTCTGGGTGAGTTTTCTCCCGTTTATATATGTCCATGTTCCTGAAGGTCTTGAAACCCAACAGTGCTATAACATGATGATAGTCTTATGAATCTGAGGTGGTCAACACTGATGTGCCCTTTTCTTTACAGGAGAAAAGCACATGAGGCTCAACGAGCCTGATATAACTTCTGAACTGTCCCCTGGTCCTGAAAAGGAAAAGGATGGGGACCTGCACTCTGCACCCAACTCTCACCTTGAGGGAGAGGCTGGTGCTGCAGGGTTAGTGGGGATGGGGGGCAGGTATCTCCACAGGTATGGAGGTGATGAGGACCCTGGGTCTGAGCCCCCTCAGCTGGCCCTGCCCTACTCTGCCTGCCTGTCTGACCCCAGCCCAGTCATCTGCTCTGTTTACAGCCACCCGATTCCTCTGGGTCCCCAGGTCAATGGAGCCGTAGGTGGGCGTGGAGGTGGGGTAGCGGCCAGGTTTGTGGAGCTCGCTGGACGGGAAGCAGGCGAGGGACACAAGGACATACCCTCAGGTCAGAGCCCCACGGTCAGCAATGGCTACAGCAATGGCCCCAGCATTGGCTGCCATGATTTCAAAGACAAGTCCGACACAGAGAGCACAGCAGAGGAGCAGCAGAGCACCAGTGTTACAGCTCCAACCAGCAACTCCAACAACCACCACCTACTCCCTAACCTGCAGTACGTAGCCCCAGCCCTGCCCAGCAGCCGTCGCGACCGCCGTCCAAACCCCAATCCCAGACACGCCCAAGACCCAGATATAGAGAGGGAGAGAGGGTACACCGACACCACTATCCCCACCACTGTGAAGGGATCGGGGAGCCCTGGTCCAGGGTCACCATCCATCTCCGGGGAAGCTTCTATACAGGTACAGGTGGTGGACGGGGAGGGACGAGCGGTGCGGTCATTCCGCTGTGAGCACTGTCGCATGTTCTTCCTGGATCACGTGATGTTCACCATCCACATGGGCTGCCACGGATTCCACCAGCCTTTCCAGTGCAACGTCTGTGGCCACTGCAGCTGCGACCGCTACCAGTTCACCTCGCACATCATCCGCGGGGAGCACCAGGTGGGCTGAGGACGGGAGTGAAGGGGGAGAGCCGGTCCCAACTGCCCTACCCCTTAGCACTTCCCCTTCAATGTTTACACATCTGAAGGGTCTGGATAGGTATAACCAGTGTAGTGGTGGAGATTTCACTGTATTGCGTCCACATTACAAGGGAGTGGGAGTGAATTGAGACCGGCTGGGGGTGAAGGGGGTGGGTGGGGCGAGGGAAAGGCAGGGGTGTCTGCTTCTTTGAGGTGACATGGGCTGCTTGTTCTGCACCAGATTACACACAGAGAGACACCCATTGCCTTAACTGTTACATAGAAGTAACCCAGGATGATCTTGCTGTGACTGAGAGAAGGCATATTGTTTACAACTGTTAATGTAATGATGGAGTATGTGATCATGTGTAAAGGACATTTATGAACATGAAATATCCTGCCTTAGGTGATGTGGATCCTTCACTGTGGATGGTTACAGATTTTAACCATGGAGATTAAGAAGAAAGCTAATAGGGGCCTTATAATACTGGTGCAGATCAGACTGTTGACCCATGTCCAGTGAAGGATAGGACTCGACTGAGGTGTTCAGGTAGACGAGAAGTGCTACATCTAATGGAGGATTACACTTCTAGATTATTGGCTTGAATGTGATAATAGCGTGACGTGAAAACTACTTTTAGCTTTAGAGGGTATTCAATCAATCAATCAAATGTATTTATAAAGCCCTTTTTACATCAGCCGACATCACAAAGTGCTGTACAGAAACCCAGCCTAAAACCCCAAACAGCAAGCAATGCAGATGTAGAATCACGGTGGCTAGGAAAAACTCCCTAGAAAGGCAGGAACCTAGGAAGAAACTTAGAGAGGAACCAGGTTCTGAGGGGTGGCCAGTCCTCTTCTGGCTGTGCCGGGTGTAGATTATAACAGTACATTGCCAAGATGTTCAACCCCACCCACTTTGCCTAAGCACAGCCTCCACACCATTAGAGGTATATCTTCAAACCACCAACTTACTACCCTGAGACAAGGCTGAGTATAGCCCACGAAGATCTCCCCCACGGCACGAACCCGATGGGGCCGCCAACCCAGACAGGAAGATCACGTTAGTGACTCAACCCACTCAAGTGACGCACCCCTCCTAGGGACGGCATGGAAGAGCACCAGTAAGCCAGTGACTCAGCCCCCATAATAGAGTCAGAGAATCCCAGTGGAGAGAGGGGAACCGGTCAGGCAGCGACAGCAGGAGCGGTTCGTCGCTCCAGTGCCTTTCCGTTCACCTTCAGACCCCTGGGCCAGACTACACTCAATCATAGGACCTACTGAAGAGATGAGTCTTCAATAAAGACTTAATGGTCGAGACCAAGTCTGTGTCTCTCACATGGATAGGCAGACCATTCCATAAAAATTGAGCTCTATAGGAGAAAGCCCTGCCTCCAGCTGTTTGCTTAGGAATTCTAGGGTCAATAAGGAGGCCTGTGTCTTGTGACGTACGTGTAGGTATATACGGCAGGACCAAATCGGAAAGATAGATAGGAGCAAGCCCATGTAATGTTTTGTAGGTTAGCAGTAAAACATTGAAATCAACCCAGCCTTAACAGGAAGCTAGTGTAGAGAGGCTAGCACTGGAGTAATATGATATATTTTTGGGGATTCTAGTCAAGATTCTAGCAGCCGTGTTTAGCACAAACTGAAGTTTATTTAGTGCTTTATCCGGGTGGAGAGTAGAGCATTGCAGTAGTCTAATCTGCAAGTGACTAAAGCATGGATTAGCATTTCCACATAGTATTTGGACAGAAAGTTTCAGATTTTTACAATGTTACGAAGATGGAAAAAAACTGTCATTGAAATCTTCTTGATATGTTCATCTATTTTTCCTCCTGAGATTGCACTGATAAATGACAATGCAATGCTTTAAAAATATAACGACTTTGTGTAGGAAGAATGCTCTTCACACCAGATGAACAGTAGATTTTTTTCAGGGTTTTATTTATGAAAAGGGGCCATCTACAGAACTGGGTCCTCTAATTGGTCTGTCCCTCTCCACTTCAAATTGGTGCTGAATTGACCATTGTTAGGTCCTTGTTTGGTTAATCATGTCACATGACCTTTATTTAAAGCTTTTTCATCAAACTGTCCCTTTTCTTTTATGTCAGATGGTCCAGCACTGTCCTCAGACAATTGTCATCTAATTCTAATTTCTGGAAAAGGCTTAAAATAAAGGTTAAAATCCAGGTCATGTGACATGATTAACCAAAACCCAGGGCCCTAACCATTGTGACTAAGGTTATCTCCATCCTAATTTAGAGGAGACTCAGATGTGAACATCAACAGAATTGTGTAATTTCGCACTGAAAGGTTCAGGAAACAAGGACAACGTCTTGATGGGTTGACTCCAGTTGCACAAATGGACACTGAGAAAATTACTTAATATATTTCAGCCTATCAAAGACTATTTTTTATGAAGTTTATCACTTTTGTATAGTTATGTGAATATCTATATGTTGTAGTGTGACACATTTAGCATAGCCTTGGTAGATGTGGTCAGCTTCAGCTATATCCCAAATCTTGTCCAGCCACAGCACAAGCAACCCATTGGTCCAGAAAGGTTACCTCCTGTGATTTTAAAGCAACCAAAAACCTCTAAATGTATTTGTTTCCCGTCGCAGTGTGGGGACTGGTGAACAATGTTTGAGACCAAATTCAGTATTTTATGTGAAATGTTGTCTGTTTGCATCCTCATGTGAACAAATTAATATCTTAATATCTATTGTACTATGAATGCACTTGATGTACATAGGATAATTCTATGATATATGAGTGAGAAACTGTAATTATCAGATTCTTATTTATCCTTTCCAGTGGCAGGTAGCCTAGCAGTTAATTAAGCGCTTTGGTCCAGTATTTAAGGGAAAAAAATTTGCCAATGTGCACTTGAGCAAGACACTTAACCCTAATTGCGCATGTAAGTTGCTCTGGATAAGAGTTTGCTAAATTATTAAAATGTAAAAATTGTGTGATGACAAATTAATTCTGTATGAACTGTGAAGTATCTTCAAGCAGCAGGTTAGTAACCTCAAGGATAGTTGTTCCTGTCATAGTTAGGCTTTAATTTAATTGCAATGTTGTAGAAATATTTTGTGAGAAGAAATGTAACATGACAAAGAAAAAACTATTTACCTCAAGATAAGAGACACGAAACTGCCTCATTCTTTGAAATAAGTTACTTTTGGTATCAAGTGCTTTTATGGTGTGCAACCTAACTCTGTTCAAGTAACACATGTCCAATAAAAATACATGTAATGTTCTGATTGGACATTTTGTTCTCATTAATGTGACATTCAATATAAAGCAGATATTGATATGGCTCCTCTACCAAGTCGGTATACAAATGTAACACTTCTGACATAGTTAAATCACTTTTATTTGTTGACATAAAAATGATAGTGATCCCTACGATGGTCAATGACATTAACCCATGGGCTTTGGAGGAGGTCTTGGGGCACCTCCCTAGAAGGGAGAAAAAACACATTTAGTTAAATATTCAGAACATGATTTTAATCTACTTTCCCTTAACTTCCTGTCCTTATAGGAGCTTCGGGATTCAGACTAGGTTCATTTAAATAGATTCAGATCATGCATTCAGGTTTGTAATCAATAAGTTGATTTTGCGAATTGACTAGCCAATGTCAAATTAACTTGACATTCTTAGACTACATGGTTTTGGATTGAAAGCCCACCCAACACGCTCTTCCAGAATCTATGCAATCACATTGAGTAAAGGGACGAGCATTATTGGGACGATTAACTTCACTAGGAGTTAAAAGGCATCGCCAAGTACACAGTGCTATAACTTACACTGGGCCTGAAGCGGGGTGGTGGTGTACGGTCCTTCCTGGCCTCGGTGGAGCGATTCCTCACCACCTTGCTGTGGATGGCACAGCTCACACAGTAGTGCAGCTTCACATACAGTTTGGGCAGCACGTAAGCTGGAGAGGGCAGATAACAATAAAGGCAGGGTTAGATCAATGGCCCCTCACAGTTAGGCCAGAATATTGATACTACAGTAGCCATTAAGCCATTGTAGTCTAGGTCACAGAGGCATTCAATCCAGCCATAACATGTGTACAGGGAAAAGGGTATTTTTATGCATCAGAGCTCATGATACTTTCACATTTCATCCAGTAAAATCTTCCCAAAGCGACAGATGTAATAAAAATTAAAAAAAAGTGAAATGAAATGTGCCTTCCAAAAACCCGATTTCAGACTCTGAAGAGACTGACATTACACCATCCTTATACTGGATACATCAATATTTTGTAAGTGTTTTTATTGACATTCAGCAGCTCCTTACCATCGAACACACTGGCCTCTGTGATGTCCCTCACCGCAGCAGCCTCCACAATGTTTCTGATGACAAACTTCTTGATGGCCTTGTCCTTGGGAACACACCGGGCACAGTTGGTGCAGCGGATGGGCTGAACATGTCCACGTCCCTTCTTGGCACGGCCATTGTTCCTTCTCTTCTTAGTCTGGGGAGAAGATATCAGTTATTTACTTAACCTTTATTTAACTATTCAAGTCAATTAAGACCAAATTCTTATTTACAATGACTGCCCATCCGGGCGACGCTGAGCCAATTGTGCGCCGCCCTATGGGACTCCCAATCACGGCCGGTTGTGATACAGCCCGGTATCGAACCAGGGTCTGTAGTGACGCCTCTAGCACTGAGATGGAGCCAGTTAGATTTAACACTATAAAACCAATGTGACAGCCAGCAACAAGCCAAGTCTCGGGACCTGGCTTACAACGTTCCTGAACTGATCAGGTAATACAAATTCAACGCAATGTATTTATATAATCGATTTCCCCTATTCATCTGTGCCACATCATTCTGATAATGAAAACACCAAAAGTGTTTGCGCCTAGATAACATGAATGTGTTAACTTAGTTAGTTTCCAAGCTAAACTACTACTAGCTAGCCAACCAACGTCAATCTATTATTGCTGTTGATCTGTTAACTAGTTATCCAACCAACTGTGTCGACAGACTAACCGATTATTATTCTGCTTGAATATGCAGTTTGGCGCCGATCACCTGGTTGACAATTTATATCAAAGCATTACTATAGACGACCCCGGTTGAACAGCGACACAAATCAAGCGCGTGCCTGTTGTGGCAGCATGCGGCTAACTAGCTAACCATATTTGACATCATTCCTAGCTAGAAAAAACATTTTAAACACTACATCTGAAAAATGTATTACATATTACTTTTTTCTATACATAAACGACCAATCCAGTGGTGTATTTTCGTGTGTTTATTTCATTTCAACAGAATGGGCCTGTAGAAGAATCAGAGAAGCGCTTACCATCGTGTCACGTAAGGGTGGAAAGAGAACCAGCCGGAAATGGGAGGAGAATTCATGTCTTCCGTCTGACAGGAGATCAATGCGCATGTGCAAACCCAATGTGCGTTTTGTGTAGACGTCCACTTGATGTCACTATTGACCCGTTTATGAGATCAAGTTTGTACAGCTGTTCTTTTATATACTGAACAAAAATATACACGCAACATGCAACAATTTTTAAGATTTTACTGAGTTACAGTTCATATAAGGAAATCAGTCAAATGAAATGCATTAATTACGTCCTAATCTATGGATTTCACATGACTGGGAATACATATATGCACAGATACCTTAATGCTGGTCACAGATACCTTAAAAAGAAGGTAGGAGCGTGGATCAGAAAATTAGTCAGTATCTGGTGTGACCACCATTTGCCTCATGCAGCGAGACAGATCTCCTTTGCATATAGTTGACCAGGCTGTTGATTGTGGCCTGTGGAATGTTGTCCCACTCCTCTTCAATGGCTGTGCGAAGTTGCTCGATATTGGCGGGAACTGGAACACGCTGTCGTACACGTCGATCCAGAGCATCCCAAACATGCTCAATGGGTGACATGTCTGGTGAGTATGCAGGCCAGAAGAACTGGGACATTTTCAGCTTCAAGGAATTTTGTACAGATCCTTGCGACATGGAGCTGTGCATTAAAATGCAATTGTGTTCGTTGTCCGTAGCTTATACCTGCCCATACCATAACCTCACTGCCACCACGGGGCACTCTGTTCACAACATTGACATCAGCAAACCAATTGCCCACACAACGCCGTACACATGGTCTGCGGTTGTGAGGCTGGTTGGACGTATTGCCAAATTCTCTAAAATGGCTTAGGGTAGAGAAATGAACATTCAATTCTCTGGCAACAGCTCTGGTGGACAATCCTGCAGTAATCATGCAAATTGCACGCTCACCAAAAACTTTAGACAACTGTGGCATTGTACTGTGTGAAAAAACAGCACATTTTAGTGGCCTGTCAGGTGGATAGGTTATCTTGACAAAGGATAAAATGCTCACTAACAGGGATGAAAATTTGTGCACAAAGTTTGAGATAAATAAGCTTTTTGTGCGTATGGATGATATTAGGCCTGTTTATGTGCTAATTTCATGTGTTGTGTGTCTGGTGATGATTCTTACTCGTTTTGCACAAAGGCAAAGACACTTCTAGAGACTCTAAATCCCTTTGTCTATACTCTATCTGCACATTTGTCTTTTGCTGGCAGCACTATTCACTTAGTCAAATTCTTTGTAAGTGTAAATGTTCTTGGCGAATAAATTGATTCTTATTCTGATTCACATGGAGGTGGAGGGTTACTGGTCAGATGACCTAGGGGGGGAATAGCGTTTTACATGGGAATTGCTTTGGCTACAATTTTATACTGTTTTTAACTGTTTTTTAAAGGATTTAAATTTGAGACAGCTTCACACTAAGGCCAGGACTAGTTAGACCTAGGGCTAGGCAGGCCATTGCAATGATGACATATCACACTATTACTGGGCTCAGTTGGCTATCATCAATAACATACAAGTAACTTGACTGTTATCCTGATAAAGTTGGTGGAAGAGAGAGGACAGATTTGGAGGGTGCAAGCCATAGGTGACGTCCCAAATTGCACCCTATTCTCTACATCGTGCACTACTTTCGACCAGAGACTACAGGGCCTACAGAGCCCTGGTCGAAAATAGTGCACAATGTAGGGAATAGGGTGCCTTTTGGGACGTCACCTGATTGGCTGACAGTCTAAGTCAGGACAATTCTGCCTCTGGAAGCGATTACAGAGTTGGGTGAGCAAAGCAGTGAGAAAAGGCTAGGGCCACCAGATCCAGTGTCTGTGTGTGTGTACACGTTCCTTCTGTGTGTGTGTGTACATGTTCCTTCTGTGTGTGTGTGTTTACACGTTCCTTCTGTGTGTGTGTGTTTACACGTTCCTTCTGTGTGTGTGTGTACACGTTCCTTCTGTGTGTGTGTGTACACATTCCTTCTGTGTGTGTGTGTGTTTACACGTTCCTTCTGTGTGTGTGTATTTACACGTTCCTTCTGTGTGTGTGTGTTTACACGTTCCTTTTGTGTGTGTGTGTGTGTGTGTTTACACGTTCCTTCTGTGTGTGTGTGTGTTTACACGTTCCTTCTGTGTGTGTTTACACGTTCCTTCTGTGTGAGTGTGTGTGTGTTTACACGTTCCTTCTGTGTGTGTGTGTGTGTTTACACGTTCCTTCTGTGTGTGTGTGTTTACACGTTCCTTTTGTGTGTGTGTGTTTACACGTTCCTTCTGTGTGTGTGTGTGTGTGTGTTTACACGTTCCTTCTGTGTGTGTGTGTGTTTACACGTTCCTTCTGTGTGTGTTTACACGTTCCTTCTGTGTGAGTGTGTGTGTGTTTACACGTTCCTTCTGTGTGTGTGTGTGTGTTTACACGTTCCTTCTGTGTGTGTGTGTGTGTGTGTTTACACGTTCCTTCTGTGTGTGTGTGTTTACACGTTCCTTCTGTGTGTGTGTGTGTGTGTTTACACATTCCTTCTGTGTGTGTGTGTGTGTGTGTGTGTGTGTGTGTGTGTGTGTTTACACGTTCCTTCTGTGTGCGTGTGTGTGTGTTTACACGTTCCTTCTGTGTGTGTGTGTGTACACGTTCCTTCTGTGTGTGTGTGTGTGTACATGTTCCTTCTGTGTGTGTGTGTGTTTACACATTCCTTCTGTGTGTGTGTGTGTGTGTGTACACGTTCCTTCTGTGTGTGTGTGTGTGTGTGTGTGTACATGTTCCTTCTGTGTGTGTGTGTACACATTCCTTCTGTGTGTGTGTGTGTGTGTGTGTGTGTGTGTGTGTGTGTGTGTGTGTGTGTGTGTGTGTGTGTGTGTGTGTGTGTGTGTGTGTGTGTGTGTGTGTGTGCTTTTGTTTGTATGTGAGTGTGTATCGGAGAGGGCCCGTTAGCAGCAGTTCTCAGCATGCATGCAGACTGGATGATGTGTGGCTCCTGTGGTTGGCTGTTCCCTGTATCACTGCCGTTAAAAACCCAGTGCCAAAAGAAATGTCTTCTTTACAGGGCCGGCTGCCAGACTCTGGGAAGGAAAGAAGAAATGTCTTCTTTACAGGGCCGGCTGCCAGACTCTGGGAGGGAAAGAAGAAATGTCTTCTTTACAGGGCCGGCTGCCAGACTCTGGGAGGGAAAGAAGAAATGTCTTCTTTACAGGGCCGGCTGCCAGACTCTGGGAGGGAAAGAAGAAATGTCTTCTTTACAGGGCCGGCTGCCAGACTCTGGGAGGGAAAGAAGAAATGTCTTCTTTACAGGGGCCGGCTACCAGACTCTGGGAGGGAACGAAGAAATGTCTTCTTTACAGGGCCGGCTGCTAGACTCTGGGAGGGAAAGAAGAAATGTCTTCTTTACAGGGCCGGCTGCCAGACTCTGGGAGGGAAAGAAGAAATGTCTTCTTTACAGGGCCGGCTGCCAGACTCTGGGAGGGAAAGAAGAAATGTCTTCTTTACAGGGCCGGCTGCCAGACTCTGGGAGGGAAAGAAGAAATGTCTTCTTTACAGGGCCGGCTGCCAGACTCTGGGAGGGAAAGAAGAAATGTCTTCTTTACAGGGCCGGCTGCCAGACTCTGGGAGGGAACGAAGAAATGTCTTCTTTACAGGGGCCGGCTACCAGACTCTGGGAGGGAAAGAAGAAATGTCTTCTTTACAGGGCCGGCTGCCAGACTCTGGGAGGGAAAGAAGAAATGTCTTCTTTACAGGGCCGGCTGCCAGACTCTGGGAGGGAAAGAAGAAATGTCTTCTTTACAGGGGCCGGCTACCAGACTCTGGGAGGGAAAGAAGAAATGTCTTCTTTACAGGGCCGGCTGCCAGACTCTGGGAGGGAAAGAAGAAATGTCTTCTTTACAGGGGCCGGCTACCAGACTCTGGGAGGGAACGAAGAAATGTCTTCTTTACAGGGCCGGCTGCTAGACTCTGGGAGGGAAAGAAGAAATGTCTTCTTTACAGGGCCGGCTGCCAGACTCTGGGAGGGAAAGAAGAAATGTCTTCTTTACAGGGCCGGCTGCCAGACTCTGGGAGGGAAAGAAGAAATGTCTTCTTTACAGGGCCGGCTGCCAGACTCTGGGAGGGAAAGAAGAAATGTCTTCTTTACAGGGCCGGCTGCCAGACTCTGGGAGGGAAAGAAGAAATGTCTTCTTTACAGGGGCCGGCTGCCAGACTCTGGGAGTGAAAGAAGAAATGTTTTCTTTACAGGGCCGGCTGCCAGACTCTGGGAGGGAACGAAGAAATGTCTTCTTTACAGGGGCCGGCTGCCAGACTCTGGGAGTGAAAGAAGAAATGTTTTCTTTACAGGGGCCGGCTACCAGACTCTGGGAGGGAAAGAAGAAATGTCTTCTTTACAGGGGCCGGCTGCCAGACTCTGGGAGGGAAAGAAGACATGTCTTCTTTACAGGGTCCGGCTGCCAGACTCTGGGAGGGAAAGAAGAAATGTCTTCTTTACAGGGCCGGCTGCCAGACTCTGGGAGGGAACGAAGAAATGTCTTCTTTACAGGGCCGGCTGCCAGACTCTGGGAGGGAACGAAGAAATGTCTTCTTTACAGGGGCCGGCTACCAGACTCTGGGAGGGAAAGAAGAAATGTCTTCTTTACAGGGCCGGCTGCCAGACTCTGGGAGGGAAAGAAGAAATGTCTTCTTTACAGGGCCGGCTGCCAGACTCTGGGAGGGAAAGAAGAAATGTCTTCTTTACAGGGGCCGGCTACCAGACTCTGGGAGGGAACGAAGAAATGTCTTCTTTACAGGGCCGGCTGCTAGACTCTGGGAGGGAAAGAAGAAATGTCTTCTTTACAGGGCCGGCTGCCAGACTCTGGGAGGGAAAGAAGAAATGTCTTCTTTACAGGGCCGGCTGCCAGACTCTGGGAGGGAAAGAAGAAATGTCTTCTTTACAGGGCCGGCTGCCAGACTCTGGGAGGGAACGAAGAAATGTCTTCTTTACAGGGGCCGGCTACCAGACTCTGGGAGGGAAAGAAGAAATGTCTTCTTTACAGGGCCGGCTGCCAGACTCTGGGAGGGAAAGAAGAAATGTCTTCTTTACAGGGCCGGCTGCCAGACTCTGGGAGGGAAAGAAGAAATGTCTTCTTTACAGGGGCCGGCTACCAGACTCTGGGAGGGAACGAAGAAATGTCTTCTTTACAGGGCCGGCTGCTAGACTCTGGGAGGGAAAGAAGAAATGTCTTCTTTACAGGGCCGGCTGCCAGACTCTGGGAGGGAAAGAAGAAATGTCTTCTTTACAGGGCCGGCTGCCAGACTCTGGGAGGGAAAGAAGAAATGTCTTCTTTACAGGGCCGGCTGCCAGACTCTGGGAGGGAACGAAGAAATGTCTTCTTTACAGGGGCCGGCTACCAGACTCTGGGAGGGAAAGAAGAAATGTCTTCTTTACAGGGCCGGCTGCCAGACTCTGGGAGGGAAAGAAGAAATGTCTTCTTTACAGGGCCGGCTGCCAGACTCTGGGAGGGAACGAAGAAATGTCTTCTTTACAGGGGCCGGCTGCCAGACTCTGGGAGTGAAAGAAGAAATGTTTTCTTTACAGGGCCGGCTGCCAGACTCTGGGAGGGAACGAAGAAATGTCTTCTTTACAGGGGCCGGCTGCCAGACTCTGGGAGTGAAAGAAGAAATGTTTTCTTTACAGGGGCCGGCTACCAGACTCTGGGAGGGAACGAAGAAATGTCTTCTTTACAGGGGCCGGCTGCCAGACTCTGGGAGGGAAAGAAGAAATGTCTTCTTTACAGGGGCCGGCTGCCAGACTCTGGGAGGGAAAGAAGAAATGTCTTCTTTACAGGGGCCGGCTGCCAGACTCTGGGAGGGAAAGAAGACATGTCTTCTTTACAGGGTCCGGCTGCCAGACTCTGGGAGGGAAAGAAGAAATGTCTTCTTTACATGGTCCGGCTGCCAGACTCAGGGAGGGAACGAAGAAATGGCTCCAGAGAACTTTGACTAACTGATAAAAAAGTTGCTTGCCATCAAATTCGCAGCCGCTCATAGAACAGTCTTGCCACCACTTGTGAAAAAAATCCTAGGGGAAACACTTCAATGATATGATACATCAAGTGTCTCTCACTGAATCATTCCTGTGCTAGCGTCTTCTAGGGAAGTCAGTCACAGTATCATGTCACATGACCTGGCCCGCCTGGGTTCATGGTGTTGTCCTCCTGGCTATGTTGGATAATGACGATGGTAGAAATGTCTAATGTCTGAGATGCAACGTTTATTGGGTGTTTAGGTGTGTGTTAATGAACATGAAGAGGAGCAAGAAGAGTCGGGTGGTTGTGTGTGTGTGTGTGTGTGTGTGTGTGTGTGTGTGTGTGTGTGTGTGTGTGTGTGTGTGTGTGTGTGTGTGTGTGTGTGTGTGTGTGTGTGTGTGTGTGTGTGTGTCAATGCGTGTATGTGTGTGTGTGTCTATGTGCACACTCACGTGTGTGTGTGTGATAGAGAGAGGGACACAGGAATGTGTCAGATTTCCTGTAAGCCACCATTGCTCCTAAACTGCAGCAAATAAACATTCCTGTGCTGGTGTGTCAGAGTTGAGCCCTCGCCCACCATCGTTGCTGTAAAAACACTGCCGGTCAGTAATTAAAACCAAAAACACACCACTTTCCCTCTTTGTCTCTACATTCTGCAGTGGGATGAATTTAGACAATGGCCAACTAATATCTGATATTACAATGTTCCCAGCCTTTGTGTGATCTCTACTGATGAGATAAGATATGTTACAGGTAGACAGGTGGACACAGACCCACAGTTAGATACTGTAGACAGGTAGACAGACCCACAGGTAGATACTGTAGACAGGTAGACAGACCCATAGGTAGATACTGTAGAGAGGTAGACAGGTAGACAGACCCACAGTTAGATACTGTAGAGAGGTAGACAGGTAGACAGACCCATAGGTAGATACTGTAGAGAGGTAGACAGACCCACAGTTAGATACTGTAGAGAGGTAGACAGGTAGACAGACCCATAGGTAGATACTGTAGAGAGGTAGACAGGTAGACAGACCCACAGTTAGATACTGTAGAGAGGTAGACAGACCCATAGGTAGATACTGTAGAGAGGTAGACAGACCCATAGGTAGATACTGTAGAGAGGTAGACAGGTAGACAGACCCATAGGTAGATACTGTAGTTCATATGGTCATAGGTAGATACTGTAGTTCATATGGTCATAGATAGATACTTTAGTTCATATGGTCATAGGTAGATTCTGTAGTTCATATGGTCATAGATAGATACTGTAGTTCATGTCACGTTTCTGACCTTATTTCCTTTGTTTTGTCTTTATTTAGTTGGTCAGGGCGTGAGTTGGGGTGGGCAGTCTATGTTTGTATTTCTATGTTTTCTATTTCTCTGTTTGGCCTGATATGGTTCTCAATCAGAGACAGGTGTTTTGCGTTGTCTCTGATTGGGAACCATATTTAGGTATTCTGTTTTGTATTGTGGGTTGTGGGTTATTGTCTATGTGATAGTTGCTTGTGTCTGCACTGTTTCGTATATAGCTTCACGTTCGTTTTGTTGTTTTGTTTAGTTTGTTTAAGTGTTCTTCGTTTTCGTTAAATAAATAGAGAAGAATGCATTCACTTCACTCTTCCACCATACAACGAACGTGACAGAATAACCCACCAAACAAGGACCAAGCAGCGTGGTAACAGGCAACAGCAGCAGGAGAACCAGCGTTATCTGGAGAGATGGACTTGGGAGGAAATACTGGACGGCAAGGGACCCTGGGCACAGGCTGGTGAGTATCGCCGCCCCAAAGCTGAGCTGGAGGCAGCGAAAGCGGAGAGGCGGTGGTATGAGGAGGCTGCACGAAAGCGCGGCTGGAAGCCAGAGAGGCAGCCCCAAAAATTTCTTGGGGCGGCACACGGGGAGTGGTGTTAAGCCAGGTAGGAGACCTGAGCCAACTCCCCGTGCTTACCGTGGAGAGAGAGCGACCGGGCAGGCACCGTGTTATGCAGAGATGCGCACGGTGTCCCCGGTGCGTGTGCATAGCCCGGTGCGGTACATTCCAGCACCTCGTATCGGCCGGGCTAGGGTGGGCATCGAGCCAGGTGCCATGAAACCGGCTCTACGCATCTGGTCACCAGTGCGTCTCCTTGGGCCGGGGTACATGGCTCCAGCCCTACGTATGGTGTCTCCCATACGTGTACATAGCCCATGGCCACGGGGAGTATTCAGCCAAGTAGGGTTGGGCAGGCTCGGTGCTCGAGACCTGTAGTGCGCCTCCACGGTCCGGTCTATCCGGTGCCTTCTCCACGCACCAGTCCGCCTGTGGGAGCCCCTCGCACCAGCCCAGTACCACCAGTGCCAACACCACGCACCAGGCTTCCTGTGCGTCTCCAGAGCCCTGTAAGCCCTGTTCCTCCTCCCCGCACTCGCCCAGTGGTGCGTGTCCCCAGTCCGGTACCACCAGTTCCGGCACCACTCACCAAGCCTCCTGTGCGTCTCCAGAGCCCTGTACGCCCTGTTCCTGCTCCCCGCACTCGCCCAGTGGTGCGTGTTCCCAGCCTGGTACCACCAGTGCCGGCACCATGCACCAGGCCTACTGTGCGCCTCAGCAGGCCAGAGTCTTCCGTCTGTCCAGCGCCGCCTGAGCTGCCCGTCTGCCCAGCGCCGCCTGAGCTGCCCGTCTGCCCAGCGCCGCCTGAGCTGCCCGTCTGTCCAGCGCCGCCTGAGCCGTCCGTCAGTCAGGAGCCGCCAGAGCCGCCCGCCAGTCAGGAGCCGCCAGAGCCGCCCGCCAGTCAGGAGCCGCCAGAGCCGCCCGCCAGTCAGGAGCCGCCTTTCAGTCAGGAGCTGCCCTTCAGTCCGGAGCTGCCCTTCAGTCCGGAGCTGCCCTTCAGTCCGGAGCTGCCCTTCAGTCATGAGCTACCCCTCAGTCATGAGCTGCCCTTCAGTCATGAGCTGCCCTTCAGTCATGAGCTGCCCTTCAGTCATGAGCTGCCCTTCAGTCCGGAGCTGCCCTTCAGTCCGGAGCTACCCCTCGGTCCTGAGCTACCCCTCGGTCCTGAGCTGCCCCTCGGTCCTGAGCTGCCCCTCGGTCCTGAGCTGCCCCTCGGTCCGGAGTTGCCCCTCAGTCCGGAGTTGCCCCTCAGTCCGGAGCTGCCCCTCAGTAGTAATTTGAATGGATAAATGTATAAATAATTAAAATGTCCAGTGGGGCCATTTAGGAGGGTCGCCGTTCCTAGGAGGCCACGGAAGCGGGTATTGACTATGGTGGAGTGGGGGCCACGTCCAGCGCCAGAGCCGCCACCGCGGACAGACGCACACCCAGACCCTCCCCTATAGGTTCAGGTTTTGCGGCCGGAGTCCGCACCTTGGGGGGGGTACTGTCACGTTTCTGACCTATTTCCTTTGTTTTGTCTTTATTTAGTTGGTCAGGGCGTGAGTTGGGGTGGGCTGTCTATGTTTGTATTTCTATGTTTTCTATTTCTCTGTTTGGCCTGATATGGTTCTCAATCAGAGACAGGTGTTTTGCGTTGTCTCTGATTGGGAACCATATTTAGGTAGCCTGTTTTGTATTGTGGGTTGTGGGTTATTGTCTATGTGATAGTTGCTTGTGTCTGCACTGTTTCGTATATAGCTTCACGTTTGTTTTGTTTAGTTTAGTTGTTCTTCGTTTTCGTTAAATAAATAGAGAAGAATGCATTCACTTCACGCTGCGCCTTGGTCCACCTCTATTCCACCATACAACGAACGTGACAGTTCATATGGTCATAGATAGATACTGTAGTGTATATGGTTATAGGTAGATACTGTAGTTCATATGGTCATAGATAGATACTGTAGTGTATATGGTTATAGGTAGATACTGTAGTTTATATGGTTATAGGTAGATACTGTAATTCATATGGACTCGAACCACTCAGTGCTCAGATTTAACAAAGTTGGATGTTGTTAACAGTTCTTTCAGATGTCTGTGAACAATGCAAACTAACGCACATGGAATCCCCTTCCATTACAGAACATTGATAGCATACCAGAGAATCTCTAGAATGTATAGTTTTGTTTTACTGTTGGAGGCATAGTTCCTGTTTTCCTCTTCTAAGAGATTTCAAAATGCTCCTATTAGATAAAGGTATAGAAACCTGCCTTTTGATAGTTCACATTACAATTGTTTTGTTTAGATGTTTATCTTGTTATTACAATGTCGGGAATCCTCTCATTATTGCTTCATCACTCCTGTTCTTACACCAAACAATACCAAGGTGGCTCCTATTCCTCCCTATCAAGGCAGGCTACATGGCCTATTCAGCCAGCATGGCTATGTTGTCACTATTCCTCCCTATCAAGGCAGGCTACATGGCCTATTCAGCCAGCATGGCTATGTTGTCACTATTCCTCCCTATCAAGGCAGGCTACATGGCCTATTCAGCCAGCATGGCTATGTTGTCACTATTCCTCCCTATCAAGGCAGGCTACATGGCCTATTCAGCCAGCATGGCTATGTTGTCACTATTCCTCCCTATCAAGGCAGGCTACATGGCCTATTCAGCCAGCATGGCTATGTTGTCACTATTCCTCCCTATCAAGGCAGGCTACATGGCCTATTCAGCCAGCATGGCTATGTTGTCACTATTCCTCCCTATCAAGGCAGGCTACATGGCCTATTCAGCCAGCATGGCTATGTTGTCACTATTCCTCCCTATCAAGGCAGGCTACATGGCCTATTCAGCCAGCATGGCTATGTTGTCACTATTCCTCCCTATCAAGGCAGGCTACATGGCCTATTCAGCCAGCATGGCTATGTTGTCACTATTCCTCCCTATCAAGGCAGGCTACATGGCCTATTCAGCCAGCATGGCTATGTTGTCACTATTCCTCCCTATCAAGGCAGGCTACATGGCCTATTCAGCCAGCATGGCTATGTTGTCACTATTCCTCCCTATCAAGGCAGGCTACATGGCCTATTCAGCCAGCATGGCTATGTTGTCACTATTCCTCCCTATCAAGGCAGGCTACATGGCCTATTCAGCCAGCATGGCTATGTTGTCACTATTCCTCCCTATCAAGGCATGCTACATGGCCTATTCAGCCAGCATGGCTATGTTGTCACTATTCCTCCCTATCAAGGCATGCTACATGGCCTATTCAGCCAGCATGGCTATGTTGTCACTATTCCTCCCTATCAAGGCAGGCTACATGGCCTATTCAGCCAGCATGGCTATGTTGTCACTATTCCTCCCTATCAAGGCAGGCTACATGGCCTATTCAGCCAGCATGGCTATGTTGTCACTATTCCTCCCTATCAAGGCAGGCTACATGGCCTATTCAGCCAGCATGGCTATGTTGTCACTATTCCTCCCTATCAAGGCAGGCTACATGGCCTATTCAGCCAGCATGGCTATGTTGTCACTATTCCTCCCTATCAAGGCAGGCTACATGGCCTATTCAGCCAGCATGGCTATGTTGTCACTATTCCTCCCTATCAAGGCAGACTACATGGCCTATTCAGCCAGCATGGCTATGTTGTCACTATTCCTCCCTATCAAGGCAGGCTACATGGCCTATTCAGCCAGCATGGCTATGTTGTCACTATTCCTCCCTATCAAGGCAGGCTACATGGCCTATTCAGCCAGCATGGCTATGTTGTCACTATTCCTCCCTATCAAGGCAGGCTACATGGCCTATTCAGCCAGCATGGCTATGTTGTCACTATTCCTCCCTATCAAGGCAGGCTACATGGCCTATTCAGCCAGCATGGCTATGTTGTCACTATTCCTCCCTATCAAGGCAGGCTACATGGCCTATTCAGCCAGCATGGCTATGTTGTCACTATTCCTCCCTATCAAGGCAGGCTACATGGCCTATTCAGCCAGCATGGCTATGTTGTCACTATTCCTCCCTATCAAGGCAGGCTACATGGCCTATTCAGCCAGCATGGCTATGTTGTCATTATTCCTCCCTATCAAGGCAGGCTACATGGCCTATTCAGCCAGCATGGCTATGTTGTCACTATTCCTCCCTATCAAGGCAGGCTACATGGCCTATTCAGCCAGCATGGCTATGTTGTCACTATTCCTCCCTATCAAGGCAGGCTACATGGCCTATTCAGCCAGCATGGCTATGTTGTCACTATTCCTCCCTATCAAGGCAGGCTACATGGCCTATTCAGCCAGCACGGCTATGTTGTCACTATTCCTCCCTATCAAGGCAGGCTACATGGCCTATTCAGCCAGCACGGCTATGTTGTCACTATTCCTCCCTATCAAGGCAGGCTACATGGCCTATTCAGCCAGCACGGCTATGTTGTCACTATTCCTCCCTATCAAGGCAGGCTACATGGCCTATTCAGCCAGCACGGCTATGTTGTCACTATTCCTCCCTATCAAGGCAGGCTACATGGCCTATTCAGCCAGCACGGCTATGTTGTCACTATTCCTCCCTATCAAGGCAGGCTACATGGCCTATTCAGCCAGCACGGCTATGTTGTCACTATTCCTCCCTATCAAGGCAGGCTACATGGCCTATTCAGCCAGCACGGCTATGTTGTCACTATTCCTCCCTATCAAGGCAGGCTACATGGCCTATTCAGCCAGCACGGCTATGTTGTCACTATTCCTCCCTATCAAGGCAGGCTACATGGCCTATTCAGCCAGCACGGCTATGTTGTCACTATTCCTCCCTATCAAGGCAGGCTACATGGCCTATTCAGCCAGCACGGCTATGTTGTCACTATTCCTCCCTATCAAGGCAGGCTACATGGCCTATTCAGCCAGCATGGCTATGTTGTCACTATTCCTCCCTATCAAGGCAGGCTACATGGCCTATTCAGCCAGCATGGCTATGTTGTCACTATTCCTCCCTATCAAGGCAGGCTACATGGCCTATTCAGCCAGCATGGCTATGTTGTCACTATTCCTCCCTATCAAGGCAGGCTACATGGCCTATTCAGCCAGCATGGCTATGTTGTCATTGAGGACTCTATCTGCGCTGCAGTCCTGTGGTTTAGAAGATGATTTAGTCTGAATGAGATGCTATCAGGCCAACTGGGAAGGAGCAGCCCGTCCCGTCAAGCCAACAGAGATAATCAAGGGGTCATGGTCTGTATATCTGCGGGGTTAATTATCAACAGTAATATATAAGCCGTAGTCCTACGCAGGGAAAATATTATTCTGCAATTTTTCTGGAATTTTTACAAGAAGCCCTGACCTTAGCTGTTGTGTTTTATAAGATACAGTAGATCTTCTTCTCCACAAAATAATCTCTGTAATTGACCTGTTACTGTCCAGGTCAGAGAACACAATCATGGTACAGTGAAAAAGAGCTAATTCACTTACGAACGCACGTACGCACGTACACACAAACAAACACACACACAATTCAGCGGTGAAGGTGCTCTGTTTGAAAATAGTCCCTTCTCGTAAAAAGTGGCACTCAGTCAGTCCTCCTTATTGGACAATCCCAGACCAGTGTGGTTTTGTCTTGGCCAATTATCAAGTTACTTAATTAGTGCCATTATTCAATTGACTTGATACGGCTCTTGGCACTAGTGTTGTCGGTTAAGTTGTTCCCCGGAGTTGAGGGTCATATAAAGGCATTTTAGCACATTGTTTGAATTAAGTTATGGATAAAATGGGAAATAGATTAATTCAGACAGGAAATGCATAAGTCATTAGTTAACCTCAGGTATTGGGACACTAATTGAAGTGACAGTCAAAAAAGGAGTTACTTCCATCAAGAGGATCATGGGTACATGTAAATTGCTCTGATACACTCCTCTACCCTGTGTCCTTTATCCCTTCTCTACCTTCCATATTCCTGTTACTCTTTCTTCTCTCCCCTCAAGCCTTTCCCCCTCCTTCCTCTCTCTTGACTTTAGAGAGATGCTAGTCCACTAATATTGTGAAGTTGTTGAGTTGTTGTTGTTTGTGCTGAACCAGTGTTCTTGCCTTTCCTACCCTGGCTGCCTGGTCTGTTCAGCTGCATATTGTGCAAGCAGCTGTTAAGCTGTTGTTGTTGTTTGTGCCTGAGAAGAGTGTTGGTTTCCCACCATGCTCTCTCCTCGCCGCCCGCCTGGCACAGCCCTGAGTCATGTGTCAAAGGTGGTTAGAGCAGAACAGACTGTGGGAACAGCCGGCTAGCCTCTCCCGGGTCCCTGGGTCCCCACCCAACCAGAGGGGCAGCCATCAATCCAAGACACTCTGAATAAAACACAAACAAACACGCATGCACACACAGGAACACACGCACACAAACACACACAACACAACACAACACAAACGCTCACACCCTCTCCCCAATAATCCGCGGAAGCAATTTTATCTCGACTCGGGTGGCGGCCCATTGTCGTCAAACCCCTTCAATCTTTCCTTATTAACTCTCGCTTTGTCCTGCATCCGAGGCTCCTGGACTCATCTCTCCTGCATTCCGATCGCTGCTGCTCCCAGCACTCCCAGGCAACCTCCCTCCATCCCTCCACCCCCTGATCCCCCCACTCCCCCACTCCCTCCCAGCAGATCCACAGAAACTCCTATTTTTTTCACAACCTGCCGATCACGTACATCTAGAGAGTTAGGTAGAGGGCATTAACTATGGGTTTTCTGAAGGGGAGAGAGGTAGCGTGTTAGGGAGAGTGCGATGAGGAGGAGGAGAACCACGAAGTGACTCCAACCTAGACAATTAGAACAATGGGTCGGGCCGGTAGGGGGCTAACTCGCTGCGTCACGCCTGGACGCTGGGGTATTTTGTCGGTTTAATGAATTGTCAGTCAGGCCAGAGCGGCATGGCAGGCGGAGCGGGGAGAGGCCAGCAGGGACCCAGACACTAAGTCGCTATTTATTACACTGCCTTTGTCACTAATTGAGCTAATTACCACTGACTCCTCAGCACTCGCACAATGACAGACCCCTACCCACCACTACTTCTCCCACCACCTCCCATCTCACAACTGGCCTGGGAGTTAAGCCCTGCCTGCCTTTTTTTCTGGCCTTTTTTTTTTCTCTCTCTCTCTCTCTCTCTCTTTCCTGCTCTCTCTCTCTATTTCTTGTTCTTTCTTGCTCTCTCTCTCTCTATCTTTCGCTCTCTCTCTCTTCTATCTTTATCTATCTATCTTTCTCTGTCTTTGTCGCTCTCTCGCTGTCTCTCTCTCTCTGTGTCAATTCAATTTTCCATGCTTTATTGGCATGGGAAACATATGTTTACATTGCCAAAGCAAGTGAATTAGATAAACAAAAGTGAAATAAACAATAAAAAATAAACATTACACATACAAAAGTTCCAATAGTGTAACGGCTTTCCTCCTCCTCTTCATCCGAAGAGGAGGAGCAGGGATTGAACCAAAATGCAGCGTTGGAATATGACATACTGATTTATTAAACAAGACGAAAAAACACGAAAACACTTTAACAAACTACAAAACAACAAACGACGTAGACGCACCTGAACATAAGAACTTACATATAACGAAGAACGCATGAAACAGGAACAGACTACATAAACCGAACAAACGAACAAACAAACCGAAAACAGTCCCGTGTGGCGCAACGTACATAGACACAGACACAGGAGACAACCACCCACAAACAAACAGTGTGAAAACACCTACCTTAATATGGCTCTCAATCAGAGGAAATGAAAACCACCTGCCTCTAATTGAGAGCCATATCAGGTCACCCTTAACAAACATAGAAACACACAACATAGACTACCCACCCAAACTCACGCCCTGACCGTCAAACACATACAAAATAACAGAAAACCGGTCAGGAACGTGACATAACCCCCCCCTCAAGGTGCGTACTCCGAACGCACCACCAAAAGTCTAGGGGAGGGTCTGGGTGGGCGTCTGACCATGGTGGTGGCTCAGGCTCAGGGCGAGGTCCCCACCCCACCATAGTCAATCCCAGCTTACGTCTCCCCCTCAGAATGACCACCCTCTTACTCCACCCACCTAATTTAAGGGGCAACACCAAGATAAAGGACAGCTCCGGGACAAGGTAGCTCAGGACAGAGAGGTAGCTCAGGACAGAGGGATAGCTCAGGATAGAGAGGTAGCTCAGGATAGAGAGGTAGCTCAGGATAGAGGGGCAACTCCGGACTGAAGGGCAGCTCCGGACAGAGAGACAGCTCTGGACTGAGGGGCAGTTCTGGATAAATAACAGCTCCGGCCTAAGGAGCTGCTCATGGCTGGCCGACGACTCTGGACGCTCATGGCTGGCTGACGGCTCTGGACGCTCATGGCTGGCTGACGGCTCTGGACGCTCATGGCTGGCTGACGGCTCTGGACGCTCATGGCTGGCTGACGGCTCTGGACGCTCATGGCTGGCTGACGGCTCTGGACGCTCATGGCTGGCTAACGGCTCTGGACGCTCATGGCTGGCTGACGGCTCTAGACGCTCATGGCTGGCTGACGGCTCTGGACGCTCATGGCTGGCTGACGGCTCTGGACGCTCATGGCTGGCTGACGGCTCTGGACGCTCATGGCTGGCTGACGGCTCTGGACGCTCATGGCTGGCTGACGGCTCTGGACGCTCATGGCTCGCTGGCGGCTCTGGCAGATCCTGTCTGGTTGGCGGCTCTGGCAGATCCTGTCTGGTTGGCGGCTCTGGCAGATCCTGTCTGGTTGGCGGCTCTGGCAGATCCTGTCTGGTTGGCGGCTCTGGCAGATCCTGTCTGGTTGGCGGCTCTGGCAGATCCTGTCTGGTTGGCGGCTCTGGCAGATCCTGTCTGGTTGGCGGCTCTGGCAGATCCTGACTGACAAATGGCTCTAGCGGCTCCTGACTGACTAACGGCTCTGACGGCTCGGGACAGACGGGCGGCTCTAATGGCTCGGGACAGACGGATGGCTCAGACGGCACTGGGCAGACGGATGGCTCAGATGGCGCTGGGGAGACGGATGGCTCAGATGGCGCTGGGGAGACGGATGGCTCAGATGGCGCTGGGGAGACGGATGGCTCAGATGGCGCTGGGGAGACGGATGGCTCAGATGGCGCTGGGGAGACGGATGGCTCTGGCCGGATGAGGCGCACTGTAGGCCTGGTGCGTGGTGCCGGAACTGGAGGCACCGGGCTAAGGACACGCACCTTCAGGCTAGTGCGGGGAGCAGGGACAGGGCACACTGACCTCTCGAAGCGCACTATAGGCCTGGTGCGTGGTACCGGCACTGGTGGTACCGGGCTAAGGGCACGCACCTCAGGGCGAGTGCGGGGAGAAGGAACAGTGCGTACAGGGCTCTGGAGACGCACAGGTGGCTTAGTGCGTGGTGCCGGAACTGGAGGCACTGGGCTGGAGACACGCACCATAGGGAGAGTGCGTGGAGGAGGAACAGGGCTCTGAAAACGCACTGGAAGCCTGGTGCGTGGTGTAGGCACTGGTGGTACTAGGCTGGGGCGGGAAGGTGGCGCCGGAAATACCGGACCGTGTAAGCGTACTGGCTCCCTTGAGCACTGAGCCTGCCCAACCTTACCTGGTTGTATGCTCCCCGTCGCCTGACCAGTGCGGGGAGGTGGAATAACCCGCACCGGGCTATGTAGGCGAACCGGGGACACCATGCGTAAGGCTGGTGCCATGTAAGCCGGCCCAAGAAGACATACTGGTGGCCAGATATGTAGAGCCGGCTTCATGGCACTTGGCTCAATGCTCAATCTAGCCCTACCAGTGCGGGGAGGTGGAATAACCCGCACCGGGCTATGCACAGGTACAGGAGACACCGTGCGCTCTACTGCGTAACACGGTGTCTGCCTGTACTCCCGCTCTCCACGGTTAGCCTGGGAAGTGGGCGCAGGTCTCCTACCTGCCCTAGACCCACTACCTCTTAGCCCCCCCCAAGAAATTTTTGGGGTTTCTTCTCGGGCTTCCTTGCTAGCCGCGTACCTTCATATCTGCGGTTTTGAGCTTGATTCTCCGGCTTCCAGCCACGTCTCTTTGCTGCCTCCTCATACCACCGCTCCTGGGCTCTCGCTGCTTCCATCTCCTCACGAGCGCGGCGATATTCCCCAATATGAGCCCAGTGTCCTTTTCCCTCCAATATTTCATCCCATGGATTCCTGTGTAGCAGGCCACTGCTCGAATTCACGCCGCTTGGTTCTGGTGTGGTGGGTGGTTCTGTAACGGCTTTCCTCCTCCTCTTCATCCGAAGAGGAGGAGCAGGGATTGAACCAAAATGCAGCGTTGGAATATGACATACTGATTTATTAAACAAGACGAAAAAACACGAAAACACTTTAACAAACTACAAAACAACAAACGACGTAGACGCACCTGAACATAAGAACTTACATATAACGAAGAACGCATGAAACAGGAACAGACTACATAAACCGAACAAACGAACAAACAAACCGAAAACAGTCCCGTGTGGCGCAACGTACATAGACACAGACACAGGAGACAACCACCCACAAACAAACAGTGTGAAAACACCTACCTTAATATGGCTCTCAATCAGAGGAAATGAAAACCACCTGCCTCTAATTGAGAGCCATATCAGGTCACCCTTAACAAACATAGAAACACACAACATAGACTACCCACCCAAACTCACGCCCTGACCGTCAAACACATACAAAATAACAGAAAACCGGTCAGGAACGTGACAAATAGAATATTTCAAATGTCATATTATGTCTGTATATTGTGCTGTAATGATGTGCAAATTGTTAAAGTGCAAAAGGGAAAATAAATAAACATAAATATAGGTTGTATTGACAATGGTGTTTGTTCTTCACTGGTTGCCCTTTTCTTGTGGCAACAGGTCAAAAATCTTGCTGCTGTGATTGCACACTGTGGTATTCCATCCAATAGATATGGGAGTCTGTCTGTCTGTCTGTCTGTCTGTCTGTCTGTCTGTCTGTCTGTCTGTCTGTCTGTCTGTCTGTCTGTCTGTCTGTCTGTCTGTCTGTCTGTCTGTCTGTCTGTCTGTCTGTCTGTCTCTCTGTCTATCTCTGTCTATCTCTCTGTTTGTCTCTCTTGCTCTCTCAATCTATCTTTCTCTCTCTCTCTCTCTCCTCTCTCTATCTTTCTCTCTCTCACTCTCTATCTTTCTCTCTCGCTCTATCTCTCTCTTTCTCTCTCTCTCTTTCTCTCTCTCTTTCTCTCAATTCAATTCAATTTGCTTTATTGGCATGACGTAACAATGTACATATTGTCAAAGCTTACTTTGGATATTTACAATATGAAAATAATAAGAATCAAAATTGTCAACGGGACAACAGTAACAACAATAACCAAGGGTCAAAATAACCATACATTGAACAATAACAATAAGCATACAGTAGAGGACATGTGCAGGTTGATTGGTCTGTCAGACACTGCCCCTCATCTTATGGCAGGCAACAATGTAGTGCGCTGCCAACCCACAGCTCTGCATCCTCCCCCAACAGGACGGGTAGCCTACTCTCATCGGAGAGGTCTTTAACCTTGAATAAGGGTTTCAAATTTGGGGAAACGACACTCTCTAATTGTTTTATATTTATATGCAGCTCTGTCTCAGGTTCTGCTGTTGTGCAGTGGTTGCATAGCCTTTTCTCTACAGTGAGTCAGGTTTTCCTGTGTCTACCCTTCTCAATGGCAAGGCTGTGCTCACTGAGCCTGTACTTTGTCAAGGTTTTTCTAAGGTTTTGGTTAGTAACCATGGTCAAATAGTTAGCCACGGTGTACTGTCGATTTAGGGCCAGATAGCACTGCATTTTGCTTTGTGCTTGTGCTTCCCAATAAGCAATGTAGTTTTGTTTTGACTGTGTTATAATTTGGTTTATTCTGATTGATTGGATGTTCTGGTCCTGAGGTGTGTTAGTAGAACAAGTTTGTGAACTCAGCCCCAGGACCAGCTGGATGAGGGGACTCTTTTCTTTGCTCAGCTCTTGGCATTGCAGGGCTTGGAAATTATATGAGAGGGGGTCACTGTATTTTAGATGTTTCCAAAACTTAATTGCTCTTTTTTGAATTTTTATTATTAGTGGATATTGGGATATTTTGCCCTGCATGCATTGTTTGTAGTTTTCCTCTGGACATGTAGGAGAATCTTAGAGAACTCTGCATGCAGGGTTTCAATGGGTTGTTTGTCCCATTTTATGAAATTTTGTTTCGCAAGTGGACCCCACACCTCGCTGCCATAAAGTGCAATTGGTTCAATGACACATTCAATTAGTTTTAGACAAATTTTAATTTTAGGTATTTCAATTTGAATTTGTTTTCTAATGCCATAGAATGCCCTGCGTTCTTTCTCAGTTCATTCACTGCCTCATTAAGGTGTCCAGTTGAGCTTATTTTTAAACTTAAGTAATTGTAGTGTGTGCAGTACTCTATATATTTTGTACCAATTGAGAACTTTGGTCTAATTCCCTGAGATCTGGATCTTCTCTGGAAAATCATTATTTTAGTATTTTTGGGGTTTACTGCCAGGGCCCAGGTCCCGCAGTACTGCTCTAGCAGGTCCAGGCTCTGCTGTAGGCCATGTGCTGTGGGTGACAGCAGGCATAGGTCATCTGCAAAGAGTAGGCATTTAACCTCTGAATTGTGGAGACTAACACCAGGGGCTGCGTTTTTTTTCTAGAATAGTGGCCAATTCGTTGATGTAAATATTGAAGAGTGCAGGGCTCAGAATGCAACCCTGGCGAAAGCCCCGCCTCTGGTTAAAGAATTCTGTTATTTTCTTGCCAATTTTAATGCTGCACGTATTGCCAGTATACATTGATTTAATTATGTCATATGTTTTACCCCCTACACCACTTTCAATAACTTTGTAGAACAGTCCTGTATGCCAAATAGAATCAAATGCTTTTTGGAAGTCGATAAAGCAAGCGTATATTTTGGTATTATTTTGGTGGACATGTTTATCTATCAGGGTGTGTAGGGTGTAAATATGATCAGTCGTGCAATGTTTTGGTATAAATCTTTCTCTCGCTCGCTCGCTCTCTTTCTCTCTCTCTCTCTCTTTCTCTCTCTCTTTCTCTCTCGCTCTCGCTCTCTCTCTTTCTCTCTCGCTCTCTTTCTCTCTCTTTCTCTCGCTCTCTTTCTCTCTCTCGCTCTCTTTCTCTCTCTTTCTCTCTCTTGCTCTCGCTCTCTTTCTCTCTCTCTCTCTTTCTCTCTCTCGCTCTCTTTCTTTCTCTCTCTTTCTTTCTCTCTCTGTCTTTCTTTCTCTGTCTGTCTGTATCTCTCTGTCTGTCTCTCTCTCTCGCTCTCTTTCTCTCGCTCTCTCTTTTTCTCGCTCTCTTTCTCTCTCTTGCTCTCTTTCTCTCTTTCTCTCTCTCTCTCTCTCTCTCTCGCTCTCTTTCTTTCTCTCTCTCTTTCTTTCTCTCTCTCTGTCTTTCTTTTCTGTCTGTCTGTATCTCTCTGTCTGTCTCTGTCTCTCTCGCTCGCTCTCTCTATCTTTCGCTCGCGCTCTCTCTATCTATCTTTCTCTCTCGCCCTCTCTCTCTCTCTTTCTCTCTTTCTCTTTCTCTCTTTCTTGCTCTCTCTATCTTTCTCTCTCTCTCGCTCTTTGACTGTCCCTCCAGTGACACTGTCTGTGTTCTCATGGCTGAACCTTCAGGCTGCGGGTCTGTGTTCTCATGGCTGGACCTTTAGGCTGCGGGTCTGTGTTCTCATGGCTGGACCTTTAGACTGCGGGTCTGTGTTTGCAGGCTGAGTGCAGCTGAGTGCCGCTCAGCCTGGCTGACCCTTGGTAGCTCCTAGCTGTGCTGCGGTGAGC
Organism: Salvelinus namaycush; assembly: GCF_016432855.1. Classification (NCBI taxonomy): domain Eukaryota; kingdom Metazoa; phylum Chordata; class Actinopteri; order Salmoniformes; family Salmonidae; genus Salvelinus; species Salvelinus namaycush. Next base: position 10,265,128 of record NC_052320.1, on the reverse strand, counting down.
TGGGTTAGGCTAAGGGGAACTAGCAGCGTGCCTTCCAAACTCCTGTGGTTGAGCAAAGGCCTGACTGCCAGGGGGTTTGGGGAGGCTCGAGGGTTTAGGGACGACTGCAGGCTTTCATTATTTATTCTATTATTTCATTATTTTTTTCCTGCTTTAAGTAAATGAAGCAAAAAAATGTGGTGCTGTTAAAATCCTATGTAATAGTTAAGCTATGTGGCCTGGTCTCTGGGAATCGGGATCCTTCTGTGGTGTGGAGTGGAGTTTGGGAGTAGATAGGCATTGTTGCAGGGCTGTATGTTAGAGTGTGTGTGCCTGTTGCTGTGTTTTCTAAGTAATGGGATTCATACTGGGAAACCCAAGGATGGTGCCTTCATTCTCACATAGCGTCCCAAGCACAGAAATGATATGACCATCATATAACATCAACTGATGAAATGAAAGGAGTTAAGATCCAGTATAATACCCTGCCAGTATAATACCCTGCCAGTATAATACCCTGCCAGTATAATACCCTGCCAGTATAATACCCTGTCAGTATAATACCCTGCCAGTATAATACCCTGCCAGTATAATACTGCCAGTATAATACCCTGCCAGTATAATACCCTGCCAGTATAATACCCGGCAGTCAGGAGCTGATTTCCATGCCAACTTCATTGAAAATATAAACTTTATTGTTCTATTATACAATACAAAACAAGCTAAAGCTATATTTTTGAGGGAAAAAGATCTCAAATGCTTTGTTTTACTATTTTACTTCTCTCTCTATAACAGTATCAAACATTCACAGTAATAAATATGTTTGTATTTACATAAATGGTAATATTCAGTGCATGACAAACATTACAAACATTAGTGTTAAGAAAAAATGAGTACGGAATAAAGCAGAATGCTCTGCCAGGTTTCCTGCCCTCCACAAAAAAATTGTAAAATACATTTAAGGAAATAAACAGAATATCAGTTTAACAATAAAACATGACCTGACTTATGACTAATGATAGCATATTTTCTCTCCTTCCATCAATTGGCTTATGTACGACAGGTGCGCAAGTCATTCTTCCCTAAAATTGCGAGTAACTTCAGCATAAATATATATTTCTATATATATTATTTACAACATTTTGATTCTCTGAGCTGATATACAATACGTTTCCCTTAGTAGTGACTGTATAGTCAAGGTTTTTCCCTCAAAGTCTAGTTCACAGCTAGATGCAGCTCCTATTGAATGGTAAAACCCTCTGTCTGTCCACTGTAAACTTGGAAAGGAAGATGTTGGATTATCTTTACACACTTATCAAGTTTTCCACAGCAGGGCAATGTGTTTAGTCTCACAATTTTGCTCTGGTCATTGCCATTTTAGCAACAGGGTTGCCATATTACAGATCTCACTATTTGGCAGGTCACCCCAGTTTCTTGCAGCACCCCTATCTATCTCCTACACATACATCTAGTTATACCCTTCCAATATTCAGTGTATTGATACTGCAGTCAAATGATTCATACATATGATTCCCATAGTGAATTCCAGTTTGTTATAAAACTGTAGAATATTTTTGTGTTATCCTTGGATAACGTCCAGTCCTTTAACGTCAGTAACCATGGTGCACTAAATCACCGCGGTAACTCCGGGTTGAGGTGTAGCGGATTCCAGAGCAATCTAAACAAAGAGGGCATGTGTGGTGAGTTAGAGAGGAAATCATAACGGCTTGGTCCACGTCCAGGACCAAAGTACATAGCAATTGGGGGAGAAGACAGCACATCCTGGGAGATGTACTTCACACAATTGTATGTGAGAAAAGTAGAACTGCAGCAAAAGAAAACAAAACAGTGATGTTTAAAATAACCTCCCTCTTGTTACAGTTCTTCACCGGTTTATGAGAGACCATGCTTGTGGTTCTCCCGCCACAGAGACATCTGTCTGACATTGTGTTCAGCAACCGTTACTCTCCTCCCTCCCCTCTCCTCCTCTGCCATCACATCTCTCTGCTGTGGAGGGGAGAGATGGAGAGGGGACAGAGACACTAGTTGTATCTTGTAAGGTCAGAGAGGGTGAAAGACTCAAATCCCAGCGTCTCTCTCAGACTAATTTTGGTTGTTTATCTCTAGCCACAAATCTATTTCCTTTGTAAGTACTTCCTTTAACTCAATCTGCCTCTGGTCTTGTTACTGGTGTTGGGAAGCCATAGTGAGGATTGGTTTCCATTCCATTCTACACGGTTGGATAGCTACAGCATTGAAATACCCAGTAAGCACACTAACATACTCTGTTACAGCAGGGCGTCAGGAGTAAGCACACACACACAAAACACACAAACCCTCCTTCTACACCCTGTAATCAATGTTGTGCTTTTCTCTTTTCTTTCCTCACAAAAAAACATTGATTAAGCTCTAGTACTCCCTGTATTCACTTTTCAACCCCCCAATTACCCCTTTAAGGAGTTAGTCCTTCCCTTCTCTACCACACCATTCCTCTATCTACACACCACCTGCCCAAAGAGCCTGTCCGTTTCCATCTCTGAGCCCCTGTCCTGGTTCTCCTGTGATCAGAGGCACTGGTGTAATGTCTGTGTGCTGGTGCAGTTGAGGCAGCTAACATGGCAGCACCAGTGGAACGTACAGTGACACCTCTCAGTGACCTTCTCAGTCTGAGTTTGGAACCCTCTACCACAACACAGCAGCTCACACCCATCCAGCGCCGGAGACGAGCTGTTACAGGTCCTCCCTGAAGTTCCGTGGGTACCCGTCTTGCCGTGGTAGGTGCAGAAGTTGGGTGACTTCTCAAAGTATACCAGGTCTCTGGATGATGGGGGTTTGTGGGAGGGGTTCTCGGGTTCGAGATGGCTTGGATCGGTACGGTGAGAGGCGCGGTTGGAACCCTTGTTGGCATAGACGACCCGGGATGCTCCGTCGAAGCGGTCCTTCAGGAAGTCCCCCACAGCGCGGAAGCTGGGTAGACGCATCCAGCAGGTACGCATAGTGCATGACCCTGACATGCCATGGCACTTACACTCCTGACGCATCTCTGATGACACTGTCTGGAGAGAGAAGGCAGAAAGGATTACAGATGAAGAAATGAAAATGTGGAAGATGGTGAGCAAAGAGAAGGTGGAAGAACATCAAGAGCAAATAAAACATGGAGGAAAGGGAAGAGGAAAGAAATCTTGGAAGAACATGAAGAGAATAAACATGAAAGAAAATGGATGAAATTCAGAAAAATAGGTTGATAACGGATAATCACTAAAGAGTGAGAGAGTGAACATACAGCATGACGTGCTATTTGTGAATCAACAATGTCTCCTTCACCATTCTCCCTGCCTCGTTGTTGTGTAGGTTAATGAGGTATCGGAGATCCCTTCCTCTCTCACTGGAGTCCACAAACTCCCGACTGAACATCCGGCCAAAGTCCACGTTGTCGCTGCAGCCACCCCAGTGCCAGTCAGGGCCCCCGGGCCCCCGACGACGGTAGTCACAGGTGCATGACTCTATGGCCCCCTCGGAGCAGGAGCGGGCCACCGCATGGGTCACCCCTGCACTCGTGATCGCAAACACAAACGCTGTCTCTCGGCAACCTGACACAACAACAGTAGAAATTCTCTTCAGCGCTATAGAATACAGAGCATTTTTGAATTACGATTTTAAATGTCAAAATCTCAAGATATGTTAAGATAGACTTTTCCCTTCCCAAATGGCCTACTAGAGAATCCAAGATTCCATGACATTCTGTACCAAAACAGTCCACCTGTTGCCTTAGTGAGGAGGCCCAGAAGGACAACAGACAACTCACCACGGTTGACGATTTTGCCAAATATTGCCAGGCTGTGGGTGGTCGGGCAGTTCCAGCGGCGGTTTCTGAACTGCCACTTGCACTCCTTGATGGCGGTGTGCAGGCCGGCTGTGATGGCGTGGAGGATCCCAGGGTTCTGGCGGATGAGGCGACGCTGGCGACGGTTCAGCTGGCCCAAGCTGGGATCCAGTACCAACTGGACGTTCTTAGAGTTGGTGAGGAGGTTTGCAGAGGAGGCAACGTTCACAATGCCCCTGGCAGAGATGAAGAGAAGGGAGGGTGGAATCAGTTAGTCAGAGAAAGAGAAGAGAGGGTGGGATCAGTTAGTCAGAGAAAGAGAAGAGAGGGTGGAATCAGTTAGTCAGAGAAAGAGAAGAGAGGGTGGAATCAGTTAGTCAGAGAGAGAGAAGAGAGGGTGGAATCAGTTAGTCAGAGAGAGAAGAGAGGGTGGAATCAGTTAGTCGGAGAGAGAGAAGAGAGGGTGGAATCAGTTAGTCAGAGAGAGAGAAGAGAGGGTGGAATCAGTTAATCAGAGAGAGAGAAGAGAGGGTGGAATCAGTTAGTCAGAGAGAGAAGAGAGGGTGGAATCAGTTAGTCGGAGAGAGAGAAGAGAGGGTGGAATCAGTTAGTCAGAGAGAGAGAAGAGAGGGTGGAATCAGTTAGTCAGAGAGAGAGAAGAGAGGGTGGAATCAGTTAGTCGGAGAGAGAGAAGAGAGGGTGGAATCAGTTAGTCAGAGAGAGAGAAGAGAGGGTGGAATCAGTTAATCAGAGAGAGAGAAGAGAGGGTGGAATCAGTTAATCAGAGAGAGAGAAGAGAGGGTGGAATCAGTTAGTCAGAGAGAGAAGAGAGGGTGGAATCAGTTAGTCGGAGAGAGAGAAGAGAGGGTGGAATCAGTTAGTCAGAGAGAGAGAAGAGAGGGTGGAATCAGTTAGTCAAAGAGAGAGAAGAGAGGGTGGAATCAGTTAGTCAAAGAGAGAGAAGAGAGGGTGGAATCAGTTAGTCGGAGAGAGAGAAGAGAGGGTGGAATCAGTTAGTCGGAGAGAGAGAAGAGAGGGTGGAATCAGTTAGTCAGAGAGAGAGAAGAGAGGGTGGAATCAGTTAGTCGGAGAGAGAGAAGAGAGGGTGGAATCAGTTAGTCAGAGAGAGAGAAGAGAGGGTGGAATCAGTTAGTCGGAGAGAGAGAAGAGAGGGTGGAATCAGTTAGTCGGAGAGAGAGAAGAGAGGGTGGAATCAGTTAGTCAGAGAGAGAGAAGAGAGGGTGGAATCAGTTAATCGGAGAGAGAGAAGAGAGGGTGGAATCAGTTAATCGGAGAGAGAGAAGAGAGGGTGGAATCAGTTAGTCAGAGAGAGAAGAGAGGGTGGAATCAGTTAGTCGGAGAGAGAGAAGAGAGGGTGGAATCAGTTAGTCAGAGAGAGAGAAGAGAGGGTGGAATCAGTTAGTCAAAGAGAGAGAAGAGAGGGTGGAATCAGTTAGTCAAAGAGAGAGAAGAGAGGGTGGAATCAGTTAGTCAAAGAGAGAGAAGAGAGGGTGGAATCAGTTAGTCGGAGAGAGAGAAGAGAGGGTGGAATCAGTTAGTCGGAGAGAGAGAAGAGAGGGTGGAATCAGTTAGTCGGAGAGAGAGAAGAGAGGGTGGAATCAGTTAGTCGGAGAGAGAGAAGAGAGGGTGGAATCAGTTAGTCAGAGAGAGAGAAGAGAGGGTGGAATCAGTTAATCAGAGAGAGAGAAGAGAGGGTGGAATCAGTTAGTCAGAGAGAGAAGAGAGGGTGGAATCAGTTAGTCGGAGAGAGAGAAGAGAGGGTGGAATCAGTTAGTCAGAGAGAGAGAAGAGAGGGTGGAATCAGTTAGTCAGAGAGAGAGAAGAGAGGGTGGAATCAGTTAGTCGGAGAGAGAGAAGAGAGGGTGGAATCAGTTAGTCAGAGAGAGAGAAGAGAGGGTGGAATCAGTTAATCAGAGAGAGAGAAGAGAGGGTGGAATCAGTTAATCAGAGAGAGAGAAGAGAGGGTGGAATCAGTTAGTCAGAGAGAGAAGAGAGGGTGGAATCAGTTAGTCGGAGAGAGAGAAGAGAGGGTGGAATCAGTTAGTCAGAGAGAGAGAAGAGAGGGTGGAATCAGTTAGTCAAAGAGAGAGAAGAGAGGGTGGAATCAGTTAGTCAAAGAGAGAGAAGAGAGGGTGGAATCAGTTAGTCGGAGAGAGAGAAGAGAGGGTGGAATCAGTTAGTCGGAGAGAGAGAAGAGAGGGTGGAATCAGTTAGTCAGAGAGAGAGAAGAGAGGGTGGAATCAGTTAGTCGGAGAGAGAGAAGAGAGGGTGGAATCAGTTAGTCAGAGAGAGAGAAGAGAGGGTGGAATCAGTTAGTCGGAGAGAGAGAAGAGAGGGTGGAATCAGTTAGTCGGAGAGAGAGAAGAGAGGGTGGAATCAGTTAGTCAGAGAGAGAGAAGAGAGGGTGGAATCAGTTAATCGGAGAGAGAGAAGAGAGGGTGGAATCAGTTAATCGGAGAGAGAGAAGAGAGGGTGGAATCAGTTAGTCAGAGAGAGAAGAGAGGGTGGAATCAGTTAGTCGGAGAGAGAGAAGAGAGGGTGGAATCAGTTAGTCAGAGAGAGAGAAGAGAGGGTGGAATCAGTTAGTCAAAGAGAGAGAAGAGAGGGTGGAATCAGTTAGTCAAAGAGAGAGAAGAGAGGGTGGAATCAGTTAGTCAAAGAGAGAGAAGAGAGGGTGGAATCAGTTAGTCGGAGAGAGAGAAGAGAGGGTGGAATCAGTTAGTCGGAGAGAGAGAAGAGAGGGTGGAATCAGTTAGTCGGAGAGAGAGAAGAGAGGGTGGAATCAGTTAGTCGGAGAGAGAGAAGAGAGGGTGGAATCAGTTAGTCAGAGAGAGAGAAGAGAGGGTGGAATCAGTTAATCAGAGAGAGAGAGAAGAGAGGGTGGAATCAGTTAGTCAGAGAGAGAGAAGAGAGGGTGGAATCAGTTAGTCAGAGAGAGAAGAGAGGGTGGAATCAGTTAGTCGGAGAGAGAGAAGAGAGGGTGGAATCAGTTAGTCGGAGAGAGAGAAGAGAGGGTGGAATCAGTTAGTCAGAGAGAGAGAAGAGAGGGTGGAATCAGTTAGTCGGAGAGAGAGAAGAGAGGGTGGAATCAGTTAGTCAGAGAGAGAGAAGAGAGGGTGGAATCAGTTAGTCAGAGAGAGAGAAGAGAGGGTGGAATCAGTTAGTCGGAGAGAGAGAAGAGAGGGTGGAATCAGTTAGTCGGAGAGAGAGAAGAGAGGGTGGAATCAGTTAGTCGGAGAGAGAGAAGAGAGGGTGGAATCAGTTAGTCGGAGAGAGAGAAGAGAGGGTGGAATCAGTTAGTCGGAGAGAGAGAAGAGAGGGTGGAATCAGTTAGTCGGAGAGAGAGAAGAGAGGGTGGAATCAGTTAGTCGGAGAGAGAGAAGAGAGGGTGGAATCAGTTAGTCGGAGAGAGAGAAGAGAGGGTGGAATCAGTTAGTCAGAGAGAGAGAAGAGAGGGTGGAATCAGTTAGTCGGAGAGAGAGAAGAGAGGGTGGAATCAGTTAGTCAGAGAGAGAGAAGAGAGGGTGGAATCAGTTAGTCGGAGAGAGAGAAGAGAGGGTGGAATCAGTTAGTCGGAGAGAGAGAAGAGAGGGTGGAATCAGTTAGTCAGAGAGAGAGAAGAGAGGGTGGAATCAGTTAGTCAGAGAGAGAGAAGAGAGGGTGGAATCAGTTAGTCGGAGAGAGAGAAGAGAGGGTGGAATCAGTTAGTCGGAGAGAGAGAAGAGAGGGTGGAATCAGTTAGTCAGAGAGAGAGAAGAGAGGGTGGAATCAGTTAGTCAGAGAGAGAGAAGAGAGGGTGGAATCAGTTAGTCGGAGAGAGAGAAGAGAGGGTGGAATCAGTTAGTCGGAGAGAGAGAAGAGAGGGTGGAATCAGTTAGTCGGAGAGAGAGAAGAGAGGGTGGAATCAGTTAGTCGGAGAGAGAGAAGAGAGGGTGGAATCAGTTAGTCGGAGAGAGAGAAGAGAGGGTGGAATCAGTTAGTCGGAGAGAGAGAAGAGAGGGTGGAATCAGTTAGTCAGAGAGAGAGAAGAGAGGGTGGAATCAGTTAGTCGGAGAGAGAGAAGAGAGGGTGGAATCAGTTAGTCAGAGAGAGAGAAGAGAGGGTGGAATCAGTTAGTCGGAGAGAGAGAAGAGAGGGTGGAATCAGTTAGTCGGAGAGAGAGAAGAGAGGGTGGAATCAGTTAGTCAGAGAGAGAGAAGAGAGGGTGGAATCAGTTAGTCAGAGAGAGAGAAGAGAGGGTGGAATCAGTTAGTCGGAGAGAGAGAAGAGAGGGTGGAATCAGTTAGTCGGAGAGAGAGAAGAGAGGGTGGAATCAGTTAGTCGGAGAGAGAGAAGAGAGGGTGGAATCAGTTAGTCAGAGAGAGAGAAGAGAGGGTGGAATCAGTTAATCGGAGAGAGAGAAGAGAGGGTGGAATCAGTTAGTCGGAGAGAGAGAAGAGAGGGTGGAATCAGTTAATCAGAGAGAGAGAGAAGAGAGGGTGGAATCAGTTAGTCAGAGAGAGAGAAGAGAGGGTGGAATCAGTTAGTCAGAGAGAGAGAAGAGAGGGTGGAATCAGTTAATCAGAGAGAGAGAAGAGAGGGTGGAATCAGTTAGTCGGAGAGAGAGAAGAGAGGGTGGAATCAGTTAGTCGGAGAGAGAGAAGAGAGGGTGGAATCAGTTAGTCAGAGAGAGAAGAGAGGGTGGGATCAGTTAGTCAGAGAGAGAGAAGAGAGGGTGGAATCAGTTAATCAGAGAGAGAGAAGAGAGGGTGGAATCAGTTAGTCAGAGAGAGAGAAGAGAGGGTGGAATCAGTTAGTCGGAGAGAGAGAAGAGAGGGTGGAATCAGTTAGTCGGAGAGAGAGAAGAGAGGGTGGAATCAGTTAGTCAGAGAGAGAAGAGAGGGTGGGATCAGTTAGTCAGAGAGAGAGAAGAGAGGGTGGAATCAGTTAATCAGAGAGAGAGAAGAGAGGGTGGAATCAGTTAGTCAGAGAGAGAGAAGAGAGGGTGGAATCAGTTAGTCAGAGAGAGACAAGCTCATGCATTTTCTTCTTTCATTGACCTTTAAAAATTGTATTGACCTTTAACAAAAACTATTTGGTTCAAATATATTTATTAATATAGGATTCTGATCATAATGGGTGATGGAAACATTTCATTGGAATTTGAGTATCAGCCACATAAGTAATAACAAACAACTTCAATACAGTCTATTTTATCTGATGTGATTATGGCTGCCATTATTGGCTGCAGTATGACTGCCATATTGCATTGCCAGCCTACTATATTTATGGTTTCAGTTACTTAGCCTAATTGTTGTGTCTCCTGCAACCCCTTGGCAATCAGAAAGACACATCATTATTTAACTGACTGACCACACTCTTAGAAAAAAAGTTCTGGATAGAACCAAAAAGGGTTATATTGCATGCCTTACATATGGCACCCCTAAAGGTTCTATACAGAACTTTTTGTAGGGTTATTTGATCAGAACCCCAGGGGTTCTTCTTTACTGAACCAAAATTGGTTCCATATAGAAACCTTGGGTTCCATATAGGGTTCTGTTTGGAACCAATTTAGGTTCTATATAGAACCTTAAGGGGTGCCATATATGAAGCAAGCATAGAACCCTTTTTGGTTCTATCCAGAATATTGTGTTCTAAGAGTGCACGGGCCAGACAGTATAACGCGCTCGGTCCAGGATTTGGAACGTTATTATCCCATCTTCAGATAAATATTTCAATCCAGTTTTCTTCTCTCTCGCTGAGTATCTTCTTTCTTTATGTTCTTGTCTTATTGTAGTGATAAGGATTGGTTTAGAAGTCAGACCCATGTCAAAAATAAATAAAAAGTATAGTTTACCCCAGTGACATTGCAAGGCTGCCATATTCCATAACGAATTATATTGCGGTCTGCGTTATCATTTTGATTATTCAGTTAAATATTATTCATGCAGCTGTTCTCTCTTAATGTCTTTGCAGTGACAGAATGCGTAGTATGCCATGGTCTATAAGCCTACTTAAAATGTGATTTATATTTGTCCACTTAAGCTAGTGTAAGGCACACTATTTCGCATGCTGGCTTTCTAGTTTATAACAAATGTATGCAGACATTGGCGAGGGAATGTATATTTATCCTATAGTTGATCCTATATAGAGTGGAATGTTGAGCATACTTGGAAAATACGACCATGACAATATATAGGACCCTGAATACGACCTGGAATGGAACTGCTCTCTGCCATGAAATAAATCCATATTTAATTTATCCCACATTGGGACAGAATTTTTTTGTCTCCCGTTCAAGCCACACTATCAAAATTACAAGCGACAGAGAGAGGGAGAGGGGGGGGGGGTAAATTGAATAAACATGGGCTGCAACCGTTCCCAAAAAAACGAAATCGTTATCATATTGAAAAATAATACTTCCTTTATATCAAAAGATTTAATGGAGAAAGTAATTCCTTTCGATTGAAAACTGGCTAAATCGAGTTAGTTAACCTACTCGCTCTAAATTGGAAGGTGTCATCCTAAAACCCTCAAATCTTAATGGCTTGTGGTTAGTGCTTGGTTTTCTAGCAGAAATGAACAGAAATGATGAAGCTGGAGCCAACAATAACACATGATTATTCCGAGCATGGAACAGGCCTAACGGTTTAGTGTCGATTCAGTTGATTTGGAAGCAGAGCACTGCATATTCCAGGCAATACACCATCATACCACGCATTGACTCCTTTGCTGCAGGCTTCGTTGAAATGAGCATTGTTCATTAGGAGGCGCATTTAATTGAATGAATACCTCACACATTAACTGAACTACTTACCACCACCGGCCGCTGTTGTTGACTGCCCCCGTGCCTGAGCGCGAGGAGACCAGCAGGATGCACGCGGCTTTCATCCCCAGAAGCAGTGCGAGGATCCTCATTATGTCTTCAATTAGAATATGAAAACAGAGCAGGCAAATGTCAAAATTCCGCATCTGAATTCCAAGCACTTTGTATATCTGGTTCTAATTATGATAACAATTCTATTTTGAAGCACAAATAAATCTAGGCCTACTAGATATACATCTGTTTGCCTCCTGCTCCCCAACCATGACCCATAAATAAAACTCATCATAAGAATTGATAATGGAAATAAACCAATTATTTTTAGAATGAATAATGAGATCTCGTATTACAGAAGTCCCTCTATTATAAAAGTGATCTATAGGCAACAGGTTTATTCATCTCTCTGATACCCTGTCATTCTCCCATGCAGGTTATCAACGAGCAGGTAATGTATCAACGTGTACTCACCACACCACATTCCAAAGAACGGGACTTTAGAGGGGAAAAAGCAACGAGGAGCCTTTCCTATAATAATGAATCTGGTGAGGAGACAGTCAGACAGAGGAGACAGGTTGCTAAATGGGTCCTTGTCTAGTGCAGCTGAAGTGTCTTTCCAGGCTCGGCTGCAGGATGCTGCGGCTGTTCTCTTTACGCGCTCTACGTCTATCTATGTAGGGATGCTCTGGACAACAGCAGCGCATTGAGCGCGTGGGACAGTCCGGAAGACTTGATCCCCTCCATGAGTGATAGGCAACACATTCTTTTCTTATTGAGCGCTACAAGAGGAATCAAAAGGGATTTGCTGCTCTCATGTCCCCTTTTTTCTGCCCTCTTTTCAATAGGATTGTAAGGAGGGATAGTTAATTGCCTTCATAGGGCACAATGAATAAAGAAAACAAAAACGGACAGAAAGGAGGAGAAAGGAAAATAAAAAATAGCCAAGGCAATCCACCAGTGTAAATTGCACATATTACTAACGGAATCTCACGGTAATCAAATAATCCACCGATTCTTAAGAAATGATGGCTATTAATGCTTGTAGTATTTTCCCACAGGCTCATGCTCTGTCTTCCACATCCAGTCTTCCTGAATTAAGTCAAAACACTGAGATGTATGTGTCTGTGTGTGGAGATGTGCTGTGGCTGTGAGTGCGCACAGCCTGGTTTTCTCCTCCCATTTATGATGCATGCGCGAGGTTGGTCGGTGTTACTGTACAGTACAGTTACAGCGGAATATGAGCCATCTAAACAGCACTTTTTACCCGCTGGTTGGATTACTCCCTTAACCGCGTCTCCTCCTTCTTTATCAAACTCTCGTATAGCCTACATTCTCAAGATGTTTTCAGTGGCTTGCCACATTTCTCTGCCTTCTTCTTCCATCAGCCGATATCATACACCGAGTGTACAAAACATGAAGTAAACCTGCTCTTTCCATGACATAGCTTTCACCTGGATTCACCTGGTCAATCTATGATCCCTTAATGATGGCACTTGTTAAATCCACTTGAATCAGTGTAGATGAAGGGGAGGAGACAGGTTAAAGAATGCTTTTTAAACCTTGAGACAATAAAGACGTGGATTGTGTATGTGTGCCATTCATTATAAATGAATAAGACCAAAGTTGATTTTTCTTAATTATTCACATTTGAAATGAATCATATTTTTGAATGATTTAGAAGGTTTCATAAATGTCACCCAAGAAGAAAAGCTAATTCCCAAAACATCTGGCTTGCAGACCGCCCTCGACGCATGTGGCTTGTAATCATCAGCCACATTGCGGCGTCTCCTCATCTACTACAGACTGGGTGGAATATGAGCAAATATGCCCCATAGGCCCATAGACAGACAGTTAATTGAAATCAGGCTACATAGTGTCCTTATTCTGTCCTATCTGTTTCTGTATGTGGTTGGAGTTAAGTTTCTTGTTTAGGTATCTAGGATCAGCCACAAGGAATTATGGCATTTGATAATTCTCTCCCAGCTAGCACATAACATTCTGAGAACCATATGTTTCTTAGAGAGCTTGGTGAGAGCATGGTTGTCCTATGGTTATTTTGCATAAAACCTGCCCACAACTTTCTCGGGAATGGTACAAGATAGTTGCTTGTCTTTGGAACATTCTCAGCACAAGGCATTGTACTTGACAAAAAACAAACATTATTTTGTTCTTAATTCATTACTTTAACGTTCTGTTAAAGGAAACATATGACTTTGTTCCCACAACCAATGTGAAACCAAAAACACACGTTCCCACAACTCCCAAAGAACCAAACGTGCCTAACCTCTCTCCCCCCCCTCATGGTTTAAGGACGTGATAGCAGAAGGAAGGGTTCTTTTGTCGAGAGGATTTAATGAGGGGTATCCTACGTCATTTATACTCCCGCTTCTTAAAGTTGCTGCTCAAACAGGCTTCCTGGGGCGCTCATGCGACACCGAGCAGATTAGAGCCCGCAATCCGGATAAAGCGACGCCTTTTATGCACAAATCAACTTCAAATCACATTTTAAGCCACTTAGATATACATGACAAGCTAGAATGCTAATGCACTTTTCATTGCCGGAGTTTAGGGAATAGAAGGAGATTAAATGAAGAATTGGTGTCACTATGTGAACCGGCGGCGGTTAAGGGGGGTTTTAACTACATTTAATGAAACTACATCACACAATTTTATGTTATAATACCTAGTTATTTGGAATGGTGAACAAGGATGAAATGGAATTCGATAGTTTATCTGGATGTACCTGTTGATTAAATTATAATTGTATTATGCCAAGTAACTAATTATGTGCATGATATATAAAGCCTTCATTTCCATTTGAGTCAACCTGAGGGATATCCCATGGGCAGTACATATCAAACACCCTAAACCAGCTGGGTGGAAACCTTTATCAGAGGCCACAGCATCTCATCTGGTGCGTTTGTCATTTCTTGGGAAGCTATAGTCTCCAAAGGCTAAAAGACAGACAAGAGGATGGGTGTTATTTTGGCACAGACATGTTAAAGGCAACTTGCCAAACGTAAAAGACAGAGAGAAAACATTTTTGGTATTGTGCGACACTTTCCTCTAGGAAAAGTTATGAAGCGTGAAAATATCAGTTTATCAAACAAGTCGAAAACTGATGAAGTGTGACAATAAACAATAACTTATTTGAACTTTATGTCAATTGTACTCAAACTTTGATGACTTGTTTGCAAATTACATTAAAGATAGCCTCTCCTTACTGTATGGAAAGGGTTTTATTTCATTCGCTGAAAAAAAATATCAAACTGTTATGGAATGATGAAGTTGTTTCAAACACAACAATAAAGAACAGACGAGCTGATTGAGGTGGAGGAAGGGAGAAGGAAGAGGGGTAACAGATGACTGTTTACCCAAGTATCATTGGAGCGCTGCGAAGAGAGCCGCGCGCCTGCCTGCTGCTGCCTCTAGCTCCCTGTCGTACAGTGGAACCAGCAGCAACCAACCAATCCCCTCCCCCCAACACTATAGTCATTTATTTCCTAGACATATCTGGAATGATTTTTCTCTTGGGTTTCATCTGAATACATTCGTTTTCTGTCAGTTGTATCCAACAAAATAGTAACATCCATATCAGTGATGATACATATAAAAGTGTGTTCTATTATTATATGGTAGTACAATTTCTCACTCACAGATGGTGATGCTGGTGAGGAAAATGGTACCTGCGCGAAAAATCTTTGGATATGTTGTGACACTTATTGGCTATCGGTCAAATTCACATAATGGTTTGTCAAATGTTGATGCTTTTCTCAGAAGCTCAATACTTCGAAAACAACCGCCTGTAGCGACATCTCCCCTCCCTTATTTTCTCTCCCCCTCCCCTTCACGTTCGCCCCAAACTATTCTGCTCTCTTTCTTCATTCCTCGTTCTGTTGGAGGCACATCGATAATCTACTCCACTCTTGTCCAATTTTTCTTTTAATCGATTTTCACACCAGTGTTTTAATGTCACGTCGGGAAAGACGCTTACCAAAATGGAGATATCACATAAATTCAGTTGGGACCTTGTCCTGATTTTGGCAGTGGCACTTACGTCACCTGCAATCACGTAAGTAGCCTGAGAGAGTGATGAGAAGTTGATAAAGGGCTGATGATGTTCTATGACCATTCCGGGGATGAGAAATAATTAAAACGAAAAGTTAAGTCAGAGGAAGATTTTGTTAAAGTTACTGATATTTCCTTGAGGTTGATCTAATATTATATTTTAGTTAAATAACTTGTTGGTGCACATGTTACAATGCCTTGATGTCTGCGTTCAACTCTGTCTCACTAACATGCCTATTGCTGCCTGCTGTTACCGCTGACATCACGATTTCAAAATGTTTCTTTGTTTGCAACCTGTAATGACACACACACACACACACACACACACACACACACACACACACACACACACACACACACACACACACACACACACACACACACACACACACACACACACACACACACACACACACACACACACACACACACACACACACACACACTAATCAGAACCAACAGTTGGAAGACTGAATGATTAAGGACATGCAAAACAGAGATGGTTTAGTAACAATGCCATCCAGGTTTCTACTGCACACTTTTTTACAATACTGTGCTTCACTGGAACTTGTGTAACTAAAATGTAAGTAGTGAATATATGTAAATAGGCCTACTGTAGATACAGTATGATGGTAATCCCAGAGATAATAATCAACATTCTATTTCCTTGAAAATACATATTTTCCCAGAATTTAGCGTTAAGCTGCGTCAGCAAATACTTTTCTGTAAATGTTAATTTCATTACATGACACTTTCATTCTTAGACTGAGGGTCGGAGCAGGCACTTCACAGATAGATATTGCTCTAGAGTTGACTGATGAACCCTGTGCCACCTCCACTGTATCCTCACCTCAGGGTGCTGTGTAATGACATCCTGGGTCTGAAGGTGGCAGGAGATCCAGTGCTGACCCCTACCTCTGTCTGCCTGCGGCTGGCGGGCCTGAGCAAGCGTCAGATGCGTCTGTGTGTTCGGAGCCCCGACGTGACGGCTTCAGCCCTGCAGGGCATACAGGTCATAGATAGATAGATATATAATACAATTGTTTTATACAATATTTGACCATATTTTATCAGGGCCTGGAATGAAGATTCATTTTAGTAATGTTGCCAAACCGGGCTATCTGTATTGTGTCCCACCCACCACCCGCCAACCCCTCTTTTACTGCGACTCTCTGTTCATCATATATTCATAGTCACTTTAACCATATCTACATGTACATACTACCTCAATCAGCCTGATTAACCGGTGTCTGTATGTAGCCTCGCTACTTTTATATCCTCGCTGTTGTATATAGCCTGTCTTTTTACTGTTGTTTTATTTCTTTACCTACCTATTGTTCACCTAATACCTTTTTTGCACTATTGGTTAGAGTCTGTAAGTAAGCATTTCACTGTAAGGTCTACACCTGTTGTACTCGGCGCACGTGACAAATACACTTTGATTTGATTTGATTTGAAAATGCCAATGTCCATTCTGGTGGGGTATTTATTTCTGTGCATCCCAGGTGGCCATCCACGAGTGCCAGCACCAGCTCAGAGACCAGAGGTGGAACTGTTCTGCCCTGGAGAGCCTCAACAAGCTGCCCCACCAGAGCGCAATCCTCAACAGGGGTGAGAGAGACACAGGGGCAGAGAAAGATGGAGGGTGGACTTGCAGACAGGATATTGTCCATGTGATCTGACCAGAAAAAACTCCAGGTCCCTGGTCAGGAAGACTTTTAGGCCCTATAGGTGGGGATAGTGGACAAAAAAAGGATGCTGACATAAAAGCATTTCTTTGCATGTTTTCCTTTATAGAATAAAAATAATTAAAGGATATGAAGCTTCCCTGTGGTATCTAGATTATACCCAGTATGATAACATCAAGACTCTGATGTGTCTCTCTCCGCTCTCCCACAGGCTTCAGGGAGACTGCCTTCTCTCTGTCCCTGTTGGCAGCGGGTGTGGCACACTCCGTGGCTTCTGCCTGCAGCCTGGGCAAACTCCGTGACTGCGGCTGCGAGGCCAAGCGTCGCCTGGACGATGACAAGATCCGTCTCAAACTCACCCAACTGCAGCTGCAGACCCTACAGAGAGGCGGGGCCAGAGCGGGCATGGGAGGGGGTGGGGGAGGAGGCCCCCCCGCCCCCCAGGATTTCAAAGATGTGCCAGCCAGCCAGCGTTCTGGTTCTACCCACCCCACCTCCCTCCTCAATCCCCTGCCAGAGGACTTCAGCCCCCAGCAGGAAACCTGGGAGTGGGGGGGCTGTAGCCATGACACCCGCTTCGGTGAGAGATTCTCCAGAGATTGGTTGGACTCCCGGGGGACTCCGAGGGATATCCACGCCCGCATGAGGATCCACAACAACAGGGTGGGCCGACAGGTGAGCAGAGACTCTGACAGATAGGATTCATCTGTTGTATTTTTATCAAGATGATAACTGCAGATAGGATTCAGGCTCTCATTTGGTGAAGGTTTCGCAATGGAATTCATCAAGTTTTCTAACATTCATGTAATTTAATATTGAATTGAATGAATTAGTTATAAATGTTTATTACAGATTCATAAACAATCAATAAAATATTTATAAAACACGTATGAACCATTTTAAAGCTGCAATATGTAACTTTTTAGGTGACCTGACCAAATCCACATAGAAATGTGTGTTATAGATCTGTTATTTTCATTGATAGTGAGTCTAAGAATCGGTAGATCTGTTCTATGTCTGCTATTTCTATGCTTCCCGTTCTTCAGTTCGATTTTTTTCGAATTTTACTTTCGGTTTTGTACACCAGCTTCAAACAGCTTAAAGTACAATGTTTTTGGTTATTGAAAATATGTTTCACAGCAGTTTAGATGGTACAATGATTCTCTATGCTATTCTTGCTTGTTTTGTCACAGAAACTGAAATTAGGCAAACTATTTGAATTTTAGCAACCAGGAAATGGCGCAGCGATTTCTGCATAGTGTATCTTTAAATACATTTATAATTGTTACCCTAGTACATTGCAATCAAAAGCCTTCTTATACTTCTATGGATAGTGACATGATTGTTTCCCCCTGCACAGCTTGTGACTGACAACATGAAGCGGAGGTGTAAGTGCCACGGCACGTCAGGCAGCTGCCAGTTCAAGACCTGCTGGTACGTGTCTCCTGAGTTCAGGCTGCTGGGTTCTCTGCTGAGGGATAAGTTCCTCTCCGCCATCTTCATCAACTCCCAGAACAAGAACAGCGGGGTGTTCAACCCCCGGGTCGCAGCTGGCAATGGAGCCTTGAATGGGGTTAGGAACGGGGCCGGAGTGGGGTCCAGATCTGGGTCTGGGGGCGTGGGTAGCCCAAACAATGTGGGTCGGCGGAGGCCGAGTGTGTCACGGGAGCTGGTCTACTTTGAGAAGTCTCCAGACTTCTGTGAGCGGGAGCCGTCCCTGGACTCCTTGGGCACCCAGGGACGGATCTGCAACAAGACCAGCCACAGCATGGACAGCTGCGGGTCCCTGTGCTGCGGGAGAGGGCACAATATCCTGAAGCAGACACGTAGTGAGAGGTGCCACTGCCGCTTCCACTGGTGCTGCTACGTGCTCTGTGAGGAGTGTCGAGTCACTGAGTGGGTCAACGTTTGTAAGTAGACCAGTAGCCTTCTGTATACATAAACCGACACAACTAAACCTTTAATTTGGTATATGGGTAGACGAGACCCATCCAGGACTCTTACTTACTTAATCATCTTAATGCTTTGGGACGCATGGGGCCTCCACAAGAGAGAAAGAGTGCTACTATTTCAAGTCAGCACTAGCAGCCATCTTGGTACGGGTTCCTGGTCAGACCACAGTCTTTGATGTTCTTCTCAACTGTCCTCCAGGTTTCTCCTGGACATTTTCAGGACACAGGATGGCAAAATCGAAATCCATCCTTTAACTCTGTCCAATGTACACACATTCACCCAACCAAACCTTTCATTTCAGTGTTTGTGTTTCTCTTTGCGTCAGTTAAGTCTCCCACAGAATCGGTTTATCCCCCGCTTCTTCTTCTTCTCCTCTTTTTTTTCTTCTTTCCGTCATCTGGGATCTATTTTCCCTTTGTTGCCTGTTGTTATTCTCAAAATGCCAAGTCAGAGATTGAAGACGAGGTGACTCATGTCATTTGTCTTTCTTTCCTCGGTCTGTTTGGATGCAGCTCTTTCAGCCATGATAATCAGAATGCCCTGGACCCCATCTGCTGTTCTGTTCTGCGCTCCCCTGGTCTCTGTTCAGAAACAAAGAACACTCAAACAGCAGTAAGGCATTACTATTTCAACTAACTAATGCCTAGGCTACTATTACAGTGTACAGTTTTTGTGTACATGAAAAATGTATATTATTTTGGTGTGTGAATTTATTTAGACTCCGTTGCTTGGCATCTGCTGTGTGGCACCAGTTTATGAGAGGAACATATGAGGCCCAATGACTGAGTGTTTCTCTGCTCAGGATGGTGAAATTGAGCTGAAGTCGTAATAGTCAGCAAAGCCTGAACACAACAGTGGGACGCTGGAAAACAGACAAGGCATGTCACGAGTTCTGATATGGAATGTGGTAATGAACTCCAGAGGACGATTATACTCATTGAATATTTTGCACCTGCACCCCAAGACCAATGGGTTTCAATTCTTTAATTCAAATTCTTCATTGCATGAACCAGGAGGAACTAAGGAAACAGAACTAAAGAGAACCAGGCATGATAGTTCCTCAACGTGTTTCCACTACCAACGGAATCAGAACCACAAGTCATCTAGTGGGGACAGTTTTTTTCTGTCCATGGATTTTCTTGGAGAAGGAAACCCATGTCTGGCTCTTGGTTGAGGGATGTTTTTGATCTCTCTCCATACTGAACTGCAGGTCATTTAGGGAATACTGCACCTAGAACTGTAACACTCATAACCAGGAAATGACCACACACACTGTATTATTGCTGTTTCTTTTGTTTTGTGATTATGTTTTATTTAGTGAATCAATATAATTATTATGTCACAAATATGCCTCTACTTATTGTTGCTGCATGGAAATTGTCTCATTCCATTGTGAGAACAGCGGGGATCATAGGTCTCTGCATTTCTGATACGTCTCAATGCTATGAAATGTGTGGGAAGGAGTGTATGAGTGCCCACTTCGAGAGAAAGGTAGAGAATTGGCACACATGGATTGAGTATATCAAACCCAGGCAAGGCATGCTCTATTCCCATGACCTGGATTAGGGAGCTGATGGTAAGGTGGGGTGAGGTGTGGGAGGGTTGGAGGGATTGGGCATAACCCACTTGGAACAAACTGGTTGAATTAACATTGTTTCAACGTAATTTGTCAACATATTGTGACGTGGAATCTATGTGGAAAATACAGTTGATTTGAAAAAAGTACCTTTAAAACAACATCAGTTAAAAAACGATATGCTGGGAAGCACCTCTTAATGGAGAGTGGATCTGTCTCCATCAGGAGTCTCCAGCCTTTTCTAGCATGAGAGCTACTAAAGAAAAATGAAACATGTCACAAGCTACAATTGTTTTTCTATTTTTTTCTATTAAATAGGCACATTCTCCTCCTCTCCCCCGCAACTCTTCCCCGCAACTCTTCCCCTGGTCCTTAGTGTACTAGAGGAAGTAGTGCACTATGTTGTCAACTCTTCCCCTGGTCCTTAGTGTACAAGAGAAAGTAGTGCACTATGTTGTCAACTCTTCCCCTGGTCCTTAGTGTACAAGAGAAAGTAGTGCACTATGTTGTCAACTCTTCCCTGGTCCTTAGTGTACAAGAGAAAGTAGTGCACTATGTTGTCAACTCTTCCCCTGGTCCTTAGTGTACAAGAGGAAGTAGTGCACTATGTTGTCAACTCTTCCCCTGGTCCTTAGAGAGAAAGTAGTGCACTATGTTGTCAACTCTTCCCCTGGTCCTTAGTGCACAAGAGAAAGTAGTGCACTATGTTGTCAATTCTTCCCCTGGTCCTTAGTGTACAAGAGAATGTAGTGCACTATGTTTTCTGACAATATGCCTGGTAAAATAATGGTTAATAAACGACTAAGGTGGGCCCTATAAAATGTGTGCTTTTCCCCCCCTAAATTCTCTTTTATATTTTCCCAAATTATGTTCTCGCAGTTTTATTTTTTCCTGTTTTTAGATTTTTTTCACTCTCAAAATTACAATTGTTTATAGAGAAACAACACAGTTGGATGTTCTGAGCCCATGTCAATTGTCATGGTCGTTATTAGAGAAGGATCAAGGCGCAGCGGGATTACAGTGCCACATAATTTATTCAAGTGAAACTATAAAACAAAACAAGAAACAAATAACGAACCGTGACTACAGCGGTGCTACATACACTAACTCAAAATACAAAATACAATATCCCACAAAACACAGGTGGAAAAAAGGCTACCTAAATATGATCCCCAATTAGAGACAACGATTACCAGGTGCCTCTAATTGGGAATCATACAAAATCACCAACATAGAAAAACAAAACTAGAACCCCACATAGTAATAACAACTAGACTAACCCCCCAGTCACGCCCTGACCTACTCCACCATAGAAAATAAGGACTCTCTATGGTCAGGATTTGACATCAATGCTTAAATCACATCAGAAGACAATTTTTTAGGTCTGGAAGAAAATGAACACATTTTTTTCAGTGTAATTTTTGAGTATAATTCCCCTTTAATTGCGCACCTAGCCATTTAATTCCGCACATCAATGACCACATTTTGAGGTTACTGTAACTATACATTTCTTCTTATGTAATCATATAAAGCACGCATGTTCAAGATAGCATGCATAGGTCATCGCAAGTTTGTGGAGATCTTCACAATAATCTGTGCAGAATCTAGAACGGCATTGATCATTTGAACCATGTACTTTTAATGTAATCTCAACTACCATCCAGGTCATTTGGTTCAAGTTGAACGTTTTAATGCCACATGCACAAGTACAGTGAAATGCCTATCTTGCCAGCGCTAAATTCAACAATGCAATAATCAATAACAATATAATACTAAAAATAACACAAGGTAGAACAAAAACACATAAGAAATTTAAAAACGAAATAAGAAGAACACAAGAAGGTAAGTAAGTAAGTCTATATACGGGGTCAGTTCCAGTACCACATTTACAAGGTCAGCATCCCGGAGTCGCCTCTTCACTTTTGACGTTGAGACTGGTGTTTTGCGGGTACTATTTAATGAAGCTGCCAGTTGAGGACTTGTGAGGTGTCTGAGTGACCATCGGGTTCTTGGTCACCTCCCTGACCAAGGACCTTCTCCCCCGATTGTTCAGTTTGGCCGGGCAGCCAGCTTTAGGAAGAGTCTTGGTGGTTCCAAACTTTTCCATTTAAGAATGATGGAGGCCACTGTGTTCTTGGGGACCTTCAATGCTGCAGACATTTTTTGGTACCCTTCCCCAGATCTGTGCCTCGACACAATCCTGTCTTGGAGCTCTTTGGACAATTCCTTCGACCTCATGGCTTGGTTTTTGCTCTGACATGCACTGTCAACTGTGGGACCTTATATACGACAGGTGTGTGCCTTTCCAAATCATGTCCAATCAATTTCATTTACTACAGGTGGACTCCAATCAAGTTGTAGAAACATCTCAATGACGATCAATGGACACAGAATGCACCTGAGCTCAATTTCGATTCTCATAGCAAAGTGTCTGAATACTTATGTAAATAAGGTATTTCCTTTTTATATTTAATACATTTGCAAAAATTGCTAAAAACCTGCTTATGCTTTGTCGTTTTGGGGTATTGTGTGTAGATTGCTGAGGATTTTTTTTATTTAATCAGTTTTAGAATAAGGCTGTAACGTAACAAAATGTGTAAAAAGTCAAGGGGTCCGAATTCTTTCTGAAAGCACTGCATAGGTGTAAGGTGACAGGTGTCTTTACATGACAAAGACTGACCAGGTGAATCCAGGTGAAAGCTATGATTCCTTATTGATGTCACCTGTTAAATCCACTTCAATCATTGTAGAATGATTCTTGCAAAAAACAAGAAACTGCGCTTGCAGTGGGCTAAGGAGCGAAAACATTGGACACTGGAGAATTGGAAAAATATTGCCTGGTCTGATGAATCTTGGTTCCTGCTGTTTCACGCTAATGGGAGGACTAGGGTATGGAGATGAGTACTGTACATGCATCCATCATGTCGCATGTCAATATTGCAGGCTGGAGGTGGTGGTGCATCCCTTCATGGCAGCAGTGTATACATCTGCACATTTATTTTTTCAGCAGGATAATGCCACAAGAATTCAGTTTACTGCAGTGGCCTGCCCAGTCACCACATCTCAATCCAATTGAGCATCTGTGGGAGGAGGTGGAACAAGCTATTCGGAGTAGAGATCCACTACCAGCCAATTTGACACAACTGTGGGAAGCATTGGGCCAGTCAACATGGGCCAGCATCCCTGTGGAGACCTTGTAGAGTCCATGCCCCGACGAATTGAGACTGTTCTGAGGGAAAAAAGGGGGGGTAACTCTATATTAACAACGTCTTCCTAATGTTTTGTACACTCAGTGTACAATAAACAGAGTAGCAGCAGAGTATATAATGATTGTATGTGAGTGGGTGTGCGGGTGTGTAGAGTCATTATAAATGTATGTGCGTGTTATGTGTGTGTGAGCAAATGATGGAGTGAGTGTTTGTGTGTTTGGTGGAGTGTCAGTCAGTGTAAAATGTGTTGGGCCCTGTCAGAGTACAGCCATTGTAGCCATTTTGTTAGCTATTTAGTTAGCTATTTAGCAGTCTTATGGTTTGGAGATAGAAGCTGTTCAGGAGCCTGGTGGTGTCAGACTTGAGCACCGGTACTGCTTCCTGTGCGGAAGCAGAGAGAACGGTCTATGGCTTGTGTGGCTGGAGTCTTTGACAATTTTCACACCGCATGATATAGAGGTCCTGGATGGCAGGATGGACTGGGCTGTCCGCACCACTGTCTGTAGCGCCATGCGATCGAGGGCCAAGCAGCGTTGCAGTCAATCAAGATGCTCTCAAGGGTACAGCTGTAGAACTTTTTGAGGATTTGAGGGCCCATGCCAAACCTTTTCAACCTACTGAGGGGGAAGCGGCACTGTCGTGCTTTCTTCACAACTGTGCGTGCGTGTGGAACATTTTAAGTCCTTAGTGATTTGGATACCGAGGAACCTGAAGCTCTCGACCTGCTCCACTGCAGCCCCGTCGATGTGGATGGGCTCGCCCCCCTGTTAGGTATAGTCCACGATCAGCTCCTTGGTCTTA